>NC_048281.1:28510851-28768351 GCF_009762535.1 Notolabrus celidotus | reverse complement strand
CCCTTGTTGTAACGTAAATTTAATGAGAATCTATTTTTAAATGACTTAATTTGAGGAACAATATCAAATTGTTGACTCTTTTGAACCCAAGGGAGATTATGAGTACACAATATGATACAAACACTAAAAAACATGCCTTTGTTTTTCTAATGGAGGCAAAGATTAATACTAAAGTTACAAATATTTCAGATTGAGACTCATGGAGAGAAGGAAGAGCAAGGCCAACACATAAGCTGTAAGAGCTAACTGAAACACCTGTGTGTTCTTTCAATGTGATCTGCTTTGCATTGAGAAGGCTGCAGACATAACAGATATCTTAATATTCCACAACAATAAATAAACTCAGTGAGCAGAGAGTGAAGCAGCAGCTACAGACAGACCACGGTGACTCACACTGTGACCCTGACATATGGACGCTGCCTCTGCGGGTGGAAGAGGGTCGGGTGGTTTGGGGTTTTCGGGGTTTGATAACAGCAGGGGGTAATTCATAGAGTGAGGAGGGGGACGGGGGCTGATGCAGTATAATCATAAATAACTATTTCCTAATTAATCTTTCTCCTGTGAGTGGATCAGAGCTACTGATTACTGTTGATGCTTATTTCATGAATCACTATCGCTTCATTTAAAATGTGTTTAGCTTTGTATGATACATTCTGAACAGATTGTTTTATACTAAGAAGGATAGATTATATGCAGATCCTAAACTTAAATATACTAAAACATTAACATTGTGGTTTGGGGTTTAAATTTAGACCGATACTTTAATTTATCAGGGTTAAATCATGAGGAATACATACGATCTATGCAATATCTGTTTAGATTAAATTAATTCAGATGATTAAAGTGGATTAATTTCTCTAATTAAGAATGTTGTTTTTTCATGTACAGATGTTTGTCCACCTGCTGTGACATGTGTCTGCCTCCTCTTGATAGATAACTAGATTCATATTCACAATAAAGGCTGTTTTCCATGTCAGACACAACATTAAATAAATGTGTTTTTTGGTGTTGAACTGATTACATTTCAGAAGTCTGAATCTTTGTTTTGTTTAACCAGAGAAAAAAAAAAGAGAAATTCAGTTTGCAATGGTAGAAAATAAAAATGAAGAAAGGAATTTTTCTTTAAACTACATAGAATGACATACTGTGTTTGAGGTCGTAGTTCAACAACACAGTTTAAATGGGTGGTATGGCAGAAATGGTAAAATATGGATTGACTAATTTTACATGGTAAACACAAACGAACATTCCCACAGTTAAAGAGTTTTACTGATAATGACTTGTATTGTTGTTTTGGTCTAAAGTGTGCTGTCAACATTCTCAACACACTCAAATCATCTTTGTGAGTTGCAGTACCGCTGCTGGCCACCAGGACAAACTGTCAAAAGGCCGATCATGCTGCTATATGAGCTCACTTAGAAACATATTGCATGAATGTAATCAGTCTGTGCGTGTGTGTTATGTAACCCATGCGTACACTGTCTGAGCTCTGCTGACATTCTCAGAGGATTGGATGATTAATCCCAAATGGACCAATCAGATTCCAGAGCTCCTTTCTGATTACACTGACTGATTGACAGGTGCTGCTTAATGATCAATGGATTACTGATAAATACATTACAAGATAATATGTCATGTGAAACAGCATCCTACCTTTAAACTTTATAGAGGGACAAGAGGGGGACTCAGGGTTATGTTCATATTATATATGTTAGGTTTATGTGATTGGTTCCTCTTTACAGCCTGAGTATTAGTTAACAGATAGTGTTATTAACAGATCACAGAACTTTGTAATTTTTATTAGCAATTGGGTGAGCGTTTGCTAAAGCCTCTATTTTTATTGAGATTTCAAAAGACTGGAGACAGGGTCACAGGCATCCCAGGGTCGAGGCTGGGAGTTGAACTTGTGACTGATGCATAAAGGACACCCACACTTCAGTTCTGCTGAATCTAAATGGAAACCCACTCCCCCCCAGCAAGAATAAATAGATAAATAAATCTGAATAAATACATCCCATTTTTTTATAGTAAGTCAGATATTGTGTTTCAGGTATCGTGCGTTAACTCTCCCTCTCTCTGTGCAGGTGAGCCGTGTGCTCAGCAGCACGGTGTGGTGCTGCTGCAGGACATATTTGCGGTGAAGGTGAAGCGGCGGCGAGCAGCAGGGTTGCAGTCGGGAGGACCTGTGCTCGGCGTGGCTCTCTTCTGCTGCAAGAGGAAAGGGAAGAGGCTGGAGGAGGAGACGCTGCACCTTCATAACGCCTCCTCAGAACACACACACACCTGGTACAACAAACTGAAGGAGCTGCTCACAGGTAACACATGCATTCAGATGACCATGCAGCAGAAAGTGTAGACTTAAAAATTATTTATGTTCAGAGAGGTTGGAATTGGAACACTGTTGAAACCGTTTCATTCTTACTGGAAAGTGTAGTAGTACTAAATGGGGGATATTCAATTCAAACCTTTATTTATTCTCGAAAAGACATTGAGGTTTCCCTCATTTCCAATGTCGTCGAGATCACAGTTAGATTAGAAACAACAAACAAACAAACAAACACAATCATACACAAAATAATAGATTAATTAAAACAGATACAGTTTGAGACACAGTGGTCAGAGATCAAGGTCTTGAACTCTGCAAGAGATGGAAAGGATGTCAGCTTCAAAGTCTGTTGGAGGGTATTCCATGATTTAGGAGTATCAATGGAGAATGCTGATCGACCCAGTTCAGTATTTATTCGTGGTACTTTCAGAATGAGCCAATTGGAAGAGCGACTCCCATAGGATCCGCAATTCCATTCCAACAAGTCTGTGAGGTAGGTGGGGAGCTTTCCAACAAGCGCTTTAAAAATAAATAAAAGCCAGTGTTTGTTCCTCCTTTGCTCAAGAGAGGGCCAACCAACCTTCTCATACAGGACACAGTGATGAGTGTCATATCTGTCACCAGTTATACATCTGAGAGCAGAGTGGTAAACAGAGTCCAAGGGTTTAAATGTTGAAGCTGCAGCATGTCTATAAACCACATTACCATAATCTAAAACAGATAAAAACACTGCTTCAACAACTCTCTTTCTACAAGACAGTGGGAAGCTGGATTTATTTCTGTACAAGAAACCAACTTTCTGTTTTAGCTTGGTGGCAAGAATGTTTATATGGCTTTTGAATGTTAGATTCTCATCAAGCCATATACCAAGGCTATAGTTTTGGTGGTTTAGCTGTTCACATCTTCAGAGGTGCTCTTGAACAAATCACTGACCCAAAAATACCATGATGTTGTTGCTGAAAAAGATTAGAAAATCAAACTTCAAATTCAGTCAACCAAACGTTAAGAGCTGCATTGATCTTAATATAAAACAGGTTTTTTTTTCCTTGAGACACATCTGAGAAAAGTGGGATCATCTTATATTTGGGCATCAGTAATTCATTGCCAAAGACGTTGGATGTTGCCACTTATTTGTGAAACAAGTGCACCTCTCATGACTGAGGCTGGCGTCATTCACTGCTAAGATGCCAGGGAGATGAAAGATGGGTAGACATGGTGACCGGAGCAAAGAAGCACAAAAGTAGGACAAGTTAACCGTTATGATGCTTTATTTTGAGAAAAAGGAGCAGAGACATTAAACAACGGTCAAACATCAAGAAATACGGTGCCACAGAGTGTAATATCAGAAGCCGCCAAGTGCAAAAACACTTAATGTGTGAGTAAAATCAAGGTTTGTGTTGCTCTGTCATCAATCTGATAGACTGCACATTAAATCAATGAATATAATGTTTATATTCCAATACCTGGACGCTTCATTTACACACGTGGTCACATTTTATTTCATTTAAATGTGATTTTATTTTGAAAGACATTGAAAGATTGTTTAGGATTATTTGGAATACTGTAATTTGGTTACAGACGTTCACTCAAATATATTTGTGCATTTGATAAAGTTGGAATTTTAACATGAGAAACCAAAGATCTCGCACTATGGGCCCAGTTTAGGGACTTCTTCAGGCTTCTTTGTCCCACATGAAGTCTGTCAGCTTGACAAAGGGATCTTTCTGTTACGCAACAGCTGAGATCCATGGAAACGTGACTCAGTACTTAAATGAGCATCATACTATAAGACGATTACACACACACACACACACACACACATACACACTCACACACTCACACTGCTGAGTATTACTGTTGTTAATAGCATCAACTGTCTGATAGGATATGATCACGTCAGACAGATAGATAGATGGATGGATTTAATCATTAATCTACAGACATGGGTGATGACTGGTTGAGTATAAAAACAACAGGTAAAGTTTTAAACATCAACGCACAGAGATGATTTGCTGATAACTTGTTTAGCTGGCTTTTCGTATTAAAACACATTGGACCTGTACACTTTGTGCATGCATGTGAATAATGAAGTTTAAAAAGTTTTGAAAAAGTTTTCCAAGTAATATTTGAATCCTCATGTAGAACCAAATGTTCTCAGCTAACATAAATAACTTCACATGGCAGGATGAGATCCAGGATATGACGGTTTTGGAGCTTGGTGTGTAGCTTACCAGATGGTCGCGTTGGTTGTTGGGTCCATTGTGTTGGTCCACATTTAAAATTTCTCAACAACACTTGGATGAATTGCCAAAATATTTTGGTACAGACATTCTTGGTTTTCTAAAAAGTGAATTCATATGACTTCGGTGAGCCTCTGACTTTAGCTTTGGCTCCACCATGAGGGTGTTGAATTTTTTTTTTCTACCTCAACAACTGGGAAGCTGAATGTATGGACTCCCCCAATAAACCCTTCCAAAAATGGAGACTGTTGTGGCTTCCCTGCCAAGAGAAATATAGATCTGAGAAACACTGAAACTCTACCAAAATACTAAACAAAGATGGTGAACATGGCACATGCAAAACATCAGCATGACAGCAGTGTTCTTTTGAGCTTGGTATAAGCTTATGTTACCATTTAGCTTAAACAACACCTCTGTACCTTGGAGGAAGAAGTGTGAGTGTACATGTTTTTGAAATTAGTCATTTTCAAAAATATTGTACATGCTGAATGAAATCGATCATGACATTAGCTGTGGCCTTAGGTGAGGAGGTTCTGAATGGTGAGTTTGTGGCAAGCTTGTGAGACTTGAAATGATGGTTTCAAAGGGTCTAAGTGTAAAAGAGCAACTAGATCCCATCTTTGAGTTTCCTCTACAGCTTGTTAGTTCACCAAAACATGCTCAAGAGATTTATTTAGTCATCTTCCACACAATTACCTGAAAAGTCCTCTCTCATTTAGCCACCATGAACAGATATCTGGTATATGAATTGAAAGTCGTCCTTTCTCTCATTCTATGGATGGTTTCCACTGCCTGAGAACAAAACCTGCAGACTGTAAACCTGAGGTGTGCAGTTGTTATATCAATGTGTAAACTCTTTTTAATTGATCTGTTTTCTATCAGTCCATTTGTTAATCTGTTCAGTAAAGTGAGTCACAGTTACATCAGACAACGGAGATAATCTGTTTATCCACCGGAACAAAGTGATACAGATTACGTACTCACACACACACAAAGACACACACATTCTGCAGTCCTCAGTAACATCCTGTCAGCAGTGGATTCATGTTGTCTGCGACAGAGATTATCTAAAATACTGTCTACACATGCACGTGTGTCCGGTTCAGTTTAGTTCACGATGGAATCCACTCTGCGGAGACTTGGGGCTTTAGATAGCAAGAAGACAAAGCTGGAGGATTGTGTTCATACAGACATCATAGATAGCTTTCTCATCCAGACTTCTGTACCCACTCTTCTGGTTTCAGAACTAGCTGCAGGGATTTCTTCTAATTCAGCCTCAAGAGATGGGGTCCAACTCAGTCAGAGTATTTCCTCTAGTTCATACAGAGGAGTTGAATCAGCTCTGATCAGGGTTGTTACCAGGCATGTGCGTATTTAGTTGACCGCACAGTTAAACAACGTCACCCTCGCTACTCAATCCCAGAAGTACTCGTTTGTTAAATGAGTTCTTGATATTTTATTATTGAAGGCCTGAAATGCCAGACATAACTACTATCTTGTTGTAATCAAGCACTGATAAAAGATGGCATCTCATAGCACCGCGCAGTTTGATATGTTTTGATTTAGAAAATGGAGATAAAGTTGTATCAAGCTGTGTCTCTGTTAACTCGATCGGAGCATTTGTAACCAGAACATGCATGCAATCTTAATCCTGCAAGGAGGATCAAAAGCTAGTGCTTACATTAGCCACACTCAGCAAACCTGTTGACATTAGCTCTGTCCTAATCCAGGGGCTGCAGCCCTTCGAAGGACCCAGCCTTAGAAGGCTACGGATGATTCCCTAAAATTCAGGTCACATAGAACATCTCACTATTGAGTTGAAACCAAATACTCAAGTCTAACAGTGTATCACTCGGCCATTTGAGGGTCTGCCATTTGTATGAATTAGTGCACAAAGAATCATGGGTGATGTTGGGCTGCAAAGGATGCCCCTGATGCAAGCAAATCGCTGCTACTTGGGAAAGATGGACACATTTGTTGGCCCAGTTTGGAGCACTTGTAATGTGACATCCTTCAACATACAGCAGTAACACATTCGGTCTTCATATGTGGCCTTCGATGGCTTCTCACACATCAGCCTGCATCTTCTGTTCTTGATATTAAGTGTTGTTTTACATTTTTAAAGTGCTTGATGAAACTATTCTTTTTTTTCTTTCTTTTTTTTCAAATCATTTTATTGAAAAAGTAGTATGACAATGACAGTGAGAAATACAATTCACTTTTTCCCCCTTTCCTTTTATAAATATGCACACATATGTAGGCATGAATACAGAAACATACTTGTGTGTAAACACATATAAATATACCTACACATATATACAGTTGCACACAAAACAAAAAAAACTAAAACAAATCAAGTCAGTAAACAGATTGCAAAGAACAATGCATAACATAATGATACTATTCTTAACTTTTTTATGTCTTTCAAATATTTGAACTCAGGGTGTGCGATCAGAATTTTGTTGTTTTGTTGTCCTTGGTACTCAGTATGATAATGTATGATAATAAATCTTTGAATATTTTATCTTGCAAACAAATATAACATTTTAACTTTGCTAAAATCAAGCTATCCTACACTTTATAAAAATGTTGCTCAGTGTTACGTCCCATGGATTGTGGATTTCATCATGTTTCATAACACTGTGTGAACTCTGGCAACCTGTTCCTCAGCAGCCACCCCCCCAGACAGGATTGTTAAATAAAGTTCTGGATGTCGCAGCAGACTGAAGTTCCCAGACGCTGTTTTTTCCCAGGTGCACAGTGGTGGGCGGGGCCTGGCTGACACTTAACACACAATAGAATTGTTTGAGCGCTTGGTGTATGGATTTACTCCCTCAAACTCACACGACGATGTCCGCTCACCCCCAGATGTAACAAGCTTCCCATAAATGAGGAGGTCAAAGGTCACACACATACGCTCGCATTGTTCCGTCACCATGGCATTGGCCTGACACATTATCGCTGGTCACCTGTCTGTCTGTCCGTCTGTCCGTCCATCAAACCAGATTACACATGAGGCCCTGCAGCAAAGTCACAACTTCTTTAAGTGTTTGCTCCTGGCGTCTCTCTCTCTCACACACACACACACACACACACACACATGCACACACACACTTATGAATGGCTCACAAGTCGTGTGTCAGCTCGCGTGGTCACACTGCATATCAAACTGTGACGGCTTTTGTGACTTTACACACCGCAACGGAGGAGTGTGATTGTGTGTGTGTGTGTGTGTGTGTGTGTGTGTCCTGAAGGTAAACACAGTCAGTGGCTCCGCTGCCTCGCGGACATTAAGCCTATTTTCCAGCCAGGGGTCAGCGTGAAAAGCTTATTGTTGTGTGAATCGCGGTGTTGCAGAGCGGGCAGTGTCTGCAGACACCACTGCCACTTCTTAACCTGCAGGTCTGAACATTCAGCTGCACAATGGTGACACTTTATGTTTTTAGAGCATTATTTTGTGCTGTTTGCTGCGTGAAGCAGCTGCAGGACGCTGTGCAGAGATTGAATGGTATTCAGTGACAAAAGGCGAGCAGTGATCGTGTATAGAGTCTGCGTCCATACATGAGATGGTGGGATGGATTGACTGTTTAACAGCACAACAGACTGACAAGCCAACGGCAGTGGAGCTCATGGGACAGCCTCGCCAAACTCGCTAGGTCCACTATCGTTACTCCTCCCAGATCAATTGTCCCGTCAGTCCAGTGTCACTTTTCTGCTGGCTTACAAAACTGTTAGTTTTACAAAAGGGAATCAGAGGCAGGTGACAGCAGTCAGTCGACTGGTACTATTTTCAGAACATGCTCAACTATTTACTTGATGGATTGATAAAAAAAAAAGATCTCCAACCTTTTTAGTAAGTGACGAATGATCATTGGGTCATATGTCAAGAAGATTTGTCCAAGATTTGTTGCTTCTCTTTGTTATTCATGGAAGTATATCCATCCATCCATTCATAATCTGCACCAGTTTCCCATTTGGGCATGCTGGGCTGTTGGAGCCTATCCCAGCTGTCATGGGCGAGAGGCAGGGTCCACCCTGGACAGATCGCCAGTCCATCACAAGGCTGACATTTAGAGACAAATAACCATTCACCCACACACTCACAGCTACGGACAATTTAGAGTGACCAATTAACCTGACAGGCATGTCTTTGGACTGTGGGAGGAAAGTGGAGAACCCATGCATGCACGAGGAGAACATGCAAACTCCACGCAGACAGGCTCCTGCAGGACAGAATGAGCTCATTGAAGATACTGTATATCTTTGGGCATCAGGAAATGTATACATGGGACCCATTCATAGTGGCCAATAAACCCAGAAATACTTTATTTATTTATCCTGGGGGGGGGGAAATTCAGTCATTACAGTTGCTCCTATACACAATAATTAAGAATATCAAATAATATTAATAGAAGAAGTAATTTATAAGATATAAATACATATACAATAAAAATAATGATAACAAAAGTGCATACAGAAGACAGAACAAGCTATGTAAAAAAATAAATGGTTTAAGTCCCCAGAGATCAGGAAGAGGGCACTCTGGTGGTCTGTCTGGAGTCTCACTATTGCAGCTTTTCATTCATAATAATAGATATAATAAGAGTTTTAGTTTGATTCTGACTGGGTTTGCACTGGAAATATTTATTATTTATTTAATTTCTCAATGAATTGTTACAGCCTGTATTATGCCTGAAAATTGTTATTATTAAAAGCATCAAAATGTCCCTTTAAGTATAAAACAAGATAACTACAAATACATTTTCTGTTGATTGTGACTTATCAATTACTGAACCCTGACCAGGACTTCATAGACAACTACAGTGGAAGAACAAAGACAGTGGTAGTAAACACAACAGATCAGTGTTTGTTTTACTACAGGCTTTATTTACTGAGCAAACTTACTATTAAGATGTTTGATGTTAATGGCGTCTATTGGTTTGTCCTTTTTAACAGATGAGGCTGTTCGTCTGTGGACACCTATTTATACTGCTTTATAGACCTGTCTGTGTGTATGTGTGTGTGTGTGTGTGTGTGTGTATGTGTGTGCTTTGTATGCACACAGCTTTGTGTTACATATTAACCTGTGAGCGCGAGGAGACAGCTGGTGTGTCCATAGAGATGAGATCTTTCTCCTCATTTGTCGCCATCTTTCTATTTAAGTTAAGAGCTTTATTAGTTTGTCAGGAGACACACTTTATTGTACAGCAGCACACATTCATTCCTGACCTCACCTCCAACACCACCTGCCCAATTAGCATATAGGAGGTTGACACATCTTGTGTTTTACCCAATTATATTCATGTAACTTTTGAGGCCCCTCTGATGGGTTCAGTTTACCATCACAGCTGCTTGGATACAATTCATCACGATGACATATGACAGGATACGATACATAGACAGGATAACCCTACAGGGTTAGGGTTAGGGTTATGATTAGGGTTAGGGTTAGGATTAGGGTTAGGATTATGGTTGGGGTTAAGGTTAGGGTTAGGGTTGGGGTTAGGGTTAGGGTTGGGGTTAGGGTTATGATTAGGGTTAGGGTTATGATTAGGGTTAGGGTTAGGGTTAGGGTTTGGGTTATGATTAGGGTTGGGGTTAGGGTCGGGGTTAGGGTAAGGGTTAGGCTTAGGGTCGGGGTTAGGGTTAGGGTTAGGGTTAGGGTTATGATTAGGGTTAGGGTTGGGGTTATGATTAGGGTTAGGGTTGGGGTTAGGGTTAGGGTTGGGGTTAGGGTTAGGGTTAGGGTTGGGGTTAGGGTTAGGGTTGGGGTTAGGGTTAGGGTTAGGTTTGGGGTTATGATTAGGGTTAGGGTTATGATCAGGGTAAGGGTTAGGGTTAGGATTGGGGTTAGGGTTAGGATTAGGGTTGGTGTTAGGGTTAGGATTAGGGTTAGGGTTAGGGTTGGGGTTAGGGTTGGGGTTAGGGTTAGGGTTAGGGTTGGGGTTAGGGTTAGGGTTAGGGTTAGGGTTAGGGTTAGGGTTAGGGTTAGGGTTGGTGTTAGGGTTAGGGTTAGGGTTGGGGTTAGGGTTAGGGTTAGGGTTAGGGTTGGGGTTAGGGTTAGGGTTAGGGTTGGGGTTAGGGTTAGGGTTAGGGTTAGGGTTAGGGTTAGGGTTGGGGTTAGGGTTGGGGTTAGGGTTGGGGTTAGGGTTACGGTTAGGGTTGGGGTTAGGGTTAGGGTTAGGGTTTGGGTTAGGGTTAGGGTTAGGGTTGGGGTTAGGGTTAGGGTTAGGATTAGGGTTGGGGTTAGGGTTGGGGTTAGGGTTAGGGTTAGGGTTGGGGTTGGGGTTAGGGTTAGGGTTGGGGTTAGGGTTGGGGTTAGGGTTAGGGTTGGGGTTAGGGTTAGGGTTAGGGTTAGGGTTGGGGTTAGGGTTAGGGTTAGGGTTAGGGTTGGGGTTAGGGTTGGGGTTAGGGTTAGGGTTGGGGTTAGGGTTAGGGTTGGGGTTAGGGTTAGGGTTAGGATTAGGGTTATGATTAGGGTTAGGGTTAGGGTTAGGGTTAGGGTTAGGGTTGGGGTTAGGGTTGGGGTTAGGGTTAGGGTTGGGGTTAGGATTAGGGTTGGGGTTAGGGTTAGGGTTAGGATTAGGATTAGGGTTAGGGTTAGGGTTGGGGTTAGGGTTAGGGTTAGGGTTAGGGTTGGGGTTAGGGTTGGGGTTAGGGTTAGGGTTGGGGTTAGGGTTAGGGTTGGGGTTAGGGTTGGGGTTAGGGTTAGGGTTGGGGTTAGGGTTAGGGTTAGGGTTAGGATTAGGGTTAGGGTTGGGGTTAGGGTTGGGGTTAGGGTTAGGGTTGGGGTTAGGATTAGGGTTGGGGTTAGGATTAGGATTAGGGTTAGGGTTAGGATTAGGGTTAGGGTTAGGGTTAGGATTAGGGTTAGGGTTAGGATTAGGGTTAGGGTTAGGGTTAGAACCAGAACTTAACTTAAGCATACAGAACCAGAACCAAACTCATGCAAACAGAACCAGAATCAAACTCAACCAGAAACGAACCGGAACCGAACCAGAACCGAACCGGAACCGAACCAGAACCCTACTACAACCGAACTGAACCAGAACCGAACCGGAACCGAACGCGAACCGAACCCGAACCGAACCCGAACCGAACCCGAACCGAACCCGAACCGTACCAGAACCGAACTGGAACCGAACCAGAACCGAACCAGAACCGAACGGAACCAGAACCGTACCAGAACGGAACCAGAACCGAACCAGACTTGAACCAGAACCAAACCAGAACCAAACCAGAACCAAACCAGAACCAAACCGGAACCGAACCAGACCTGAACCAGAACCATACCAGAACTGCACCAGAACCGAACCGAAACCGAACCAGGACCATACCAGAAACGAACCAGAACCGAACCAGAACCGAACCAGAACCGAACCATACTTGAACCAGAACCAGAAACGAACCAGAACCGAACTCAAGCAAACTGAACCAAAACCAGAACCTAACTCAAGTAAACAGAACCAGAACCAAACTCGAGCAAACAGAACCAGAACCAAACATGATCAAACCTTATTAATGTCCTCAGGTTGGCATTGAGAAAAATCCGATCCCTCAGCTTGGATTGGCTGATCCGGTTTCTCCTCTCAGTGAGTATTTGCCCGGTCTTTGAGAAGAACCCTAACCCTAACCCTCTCTGAAGGAACAGATGTAGCCATGAAACACAGCCTCCCCTCCATCACCTGTATCCTATATCCTCACATGTGATTGGCCGCATGGCCGCCATGCTGACCAATCAAAACAAAGTTCTGCTGTGAGCAGAGCTGGGGCTGAGCACTGAGAGAGCTAAGCAGGGAAAGGAACAAACTGGGAGCCGGCTCTCTCTGGATGTGAGCTGGCTCTTCTGATCCCTATAAAGCATCGACTCTCAGAGCCGCAGCTTTTGATCATGACACATCACTAATGTGTTTAATCTGTGTTACAATTATGAGGGGGTCCTTGGACAATCTTCTCACCTGTAAGGGGTCCCTCGCTCCAAACAGTTTGAGAACCCCTGCTCTAGCTTGTAGGAGTGCAAACTCCCGATAGTGAAAACAAAAAGAGCGACACAGCTGCTCAGAAACTCCACACTGTAGACATCGCTGATCATAATAGACATCGCCACGCAGGAAGACAGTTTACATTTTTTTAAATCTCTGAGAGATCTTCAAATACAGAGAGCGTCTTTACACCGGTGAGATTTTTTCAGTTTACAGTAACTCAAATAAAAAACATGACATTTGCTTTGTTTTATATCGACCACTTAGCAGGATGAATATCATGATTAAGAAGGTATATTTTGAGTCTGAGTTGAGTTGAGAAACATTTGTGGCCATTTTTGTCATTCAATTCTATTTAGGTCATTATTGCACTGATCCTCTGATCATTATTATTATTTAATTATTTCAGTAAGGCAGCTTCCTGATTCCTTTGCAGGCTCTTTTTCTTAGCTCATTTTATATTTTTTTGAGACAAGAGAAAGCTGAGATGTTGGCCATCATTGTTACTAGGTTGCACTAATAAAGTGAAGTGCTGTACATCTGTGGTTGCATTATTTTATTATCAATTTGCCATCATTTTTAATCATGTAAGAGATGATTTCATTGACAGCCATAGACTGCATGTCTTTCAATGTAGACTTCCACTGAGAGGAACATATTAGACTATTTAGGAACTAAATTTAGATGGTCACACCAGCTTGATCATCACTGAAAATGTCCTGAAAATGTCCTGGAAATGTCCTGGAAAATGATCTCTGGAAAAGAGTGGGAACCATGTTAATGCTTTTGTTTGTGCTTAAATATATAAACTACAATACAAGGTCTTTCCTTTAAGTCTCATGTCAATGAAACAACTGTACATTATAATCCAGCTGAATCTCTTATAAATAGATATTTTTTTAAGCCTTGAATTGATTTCGTCTGTCCCCTGACCTCAGATAGAGCCTCAGATTGTGCCTACATCGAATTTCAATCTGTTTTAGTCAACGATATTCAGCAGCTCAGCCCTGTGTCCGAAACTCAACACTTCTCCTTGACAACACTGAGATTGTTTACCATGGGAACGTTTTAGCAGTGCTATAGCAACCTGCAGCTGGACGGCTGGGAGATGATCTGATGGATACCTGATCCCTCTACATGTACCTGTACCTGTCTGTCCAGAAACTGATCAACAAACTGAACTACATGACGGCCTGTACGATTGAGTGTGTGCATGTATCTGAGATCATAAAGTAGAGGGAGAGAGAGAGAGAGAGAGAGAAGATGCTTTTAGTCTATCAAGTACTGAAGAACAGTAACTTTTCTTTAGTCATAGTATATTTAAATGAATTGTCATTTACACTTTAGGTATTATTTTATTGATAAAGAAATTGTACATTGCCCCTTCCCTCACAAATAGGAAAGTAATGAGTTTATTTAACATCCCTATCAGGGTGAGGTTGATGTGTCCTGTTATTTACAGAGAGGACAGGTGCTCTGTGGTCTCCTCTTCCATCTCTGCATCTCTACTTTACATTTATTCATTCCATTAACTCAACAAAAAAACAGGTGCACATAACAGACAGATAAAAAACACGTGACTCAGTCCTGTTTTTTCTTTGTATGTTAAATCTACACGTCAGTCATTATCTCTGGTTTTATTCATGTGACGATCTCTGTGCTTTTTTTGTTTTTAACTGTAACTCTTTTTTTTTGCCTTTAATTGATAGGACAGCTGAAGAGAGACAGGAAATGTGGGGAGTAGAGAGCGGGGGAAGACATGCAGCGAATGGTCCACCGGCTGGGACTCGAACCGGCGACCTCTGCAACGAGGACTGTAGCCTCTATATATATGGGGCGCTTAGACCGCTAGGCCACCAGTGCCCCAAACTGTAACTCTTTTAATAAAATGATAAAAAAAGAGTGGGAATGCAAGAATACCTCACAATACGATACAACACCATAACAAACTATGCCATTACCATACCACAAAAGAGGCAATACGTTACCCAGATAAAGATAAAACCATGATATGTGTCTGTAACTGTAATAACTGTAATAACTATATAATGATTCCTACTGTATTACCACATTTGTGCAAATATGAAGTGTCACAATTTAGTGCTTCGGTCCCAAATTTCTACCTAAGCCTCATCACAACCATGTTTTCCGTTAGTATCCTGGTTCCTTAAGCATGCAGTAGTTGCAAATATCTCTCATGATTTTCAGTGATTTTTACTTTCCAAAACAAGATGACAATTCATGTTTAAGTCAGCTTTAAGGAGATTTTCTAACATAGTTGTTTGGGGTCCTGCAGGTATTATATTGTTATCATAAGTGCAATTAAGTCTAAATAATTCTGGAGCTGCACCAATACTTGTTGGTGCTTCTGGTCATGGTGAAGGTCCTGTCAAGGGAAAGTGAGTGGGGTTTTTGGGGGTGTCTCCTCAGGAACCTTTTAGAACCAGTTCAGAGCTGTGGGGTGGAGTGAAGGCAGGAGGTGGTGCCCTGTGTGTGTGCGTGCGTGGGGTCATTAACAGGGCGAGGTCACGGCCTTTTGGGAGCAGATTATAGTAATGAGCTGGATAATGGAGCTGGTGTGTGTGTGTATATTGATCTCTGCTGGTCTATGGGGATTTATAATGCGGTCTCTAAATCTGCCTAATGATGGGCTGTACAGGGGGTCAGTGTGAGTGTATGTGTTTCTGGTGCTTGAAGTCAATATCATGCACTTCAACTGTGCTCGTGTTCAAGATGTAACATGATATTCGTAGTATTTTGCACTTCAACGAAAATTAGGAGAGTATACGGATGTTTACTTAAATAAAGACTAACTTATTAAATCATTCAGACTAACAGAAGGGGTTAAAATATGAGTCAGGGGTCACCAAAACCACTTTGATTCATCCTCTGGGGAACATGACATCAGTACAAAATATCATCAGAATCAGAGTTATTAAAAAGACAAATGTTGAAAGTATTTTTGTGTCTATGTTTTTTCCTGCAGGCTTCAGTCGTCCAAGGTACCTGAAGGTGTTGATCAACCCCAGCAGCCACAAGAAGGAGTCCGTTCACATCTACAGAGAACACGTGGCACCCCTCTTCAAGATGGCCGACGTCCGCACTGACATCACTGGTCGGTCCCTTCATTTGTTTGTGAATTTCTTCATCATGTTTACAACAAATATAGATGATTAAGGTAACACAGACTGAAAGTGGACAGGGCCATCGTATTGAAGATGAAGTCATATCTCATGAGTAATATGCTGGAATCATCTGTCAGGGTAAGAGTCAATGTGAGGAAGATGTAAGGGTGTGTGTGTGTGTGTGTGGAGGAGGTCTAAAGGTCAGTGTTAATGGCAGTCTCTGGTTGCTAGGTAACCTGATACAGGGGGTGGAGCTTAGCCCATCTGTTGTGACATAGAGTCAACCTGCTCCTCTCCTCTCCTCTCCATCCCTTGACTCCTTTCCTTTCATCATCACTTTTTTACACACTTTTACTTTTATCTCATCTCATTTTATCTCCTGTACTCGTTTCATTCTCTTTTTTTCTCCACTCCTCTCTTTTTTCCTTTTTGTTTTTATGTCTCTCCATTTGTTTCATCCTGTTTCCTCTCCTCTCATCTCCTGCCTTGTTTTTAAGGCCTCTGAGCCAGCCACAGTTGTGCAAGAGGCAGATTGTTTTCATGTTGTCTCTGTTCCTCTGTCCACCGATATGTCCCGTGAATGGGTAAATATCCATCCAGTGAACAACACAAACTAATGACATTTTGGGGCTTTTGTTCCTTCATTGAGAGAGACAGTGGACAGAGTCTTAAATTAAGAAGAGAGAGCGGAAAATGTGGCAACAAGGCTGCAGGCTGGAATCGAACACTGACTATCCACTTTGATGACACTTTGATGCCATACCTTGGGATTACATCAAAAGGAAATCTTGGAAAATCCTGTTGGACTCAAAGAGGAGCTCATTAGATTATCTCTGACCATGAAAAGGCTTCAAAGTCTATATCTGTAGGATTTGTTAGACATGATAAAAGTTTATCTTATTTTATTTCTCTGTCTCTAGTCAATATTAATGTCCTCTGGAAAAAAGAAAGTCTACACATTTCAGTTGCAGAAACCATATTTGTAGACAAAGTCAGTTTAAAGTAGATCTCATAGTCAATTGAACAGGAATTTTAATGCCGCCTAGTCGACCAGCCTAAACTTAGCTAGACTCAGAAAACAGTCTAAATTGAGCACGGCTTCTTCAACATGACTAAACATGTGATCGCAGAGTCTGTGGGTAAACAATGTCAAATTGCCTAACATTAGCAGAGCTAGCACCACCAGTCTTCATTCCTCCTTGCAGGCTAACGTCCACATGCCTCTGCTGGTTACGATTCACACTGGTGGGGTGAACCAGACATCCTTAAAACAACTGTATCCCCATTTTCTAGATCAAAGCACTGACAAACTCTGCTGCACTTATGCAATGCCGTCTATCGTCTGTGCTTGTTTACATGCAGATTGAAGACATTTATAGCATTATGGCAGTTGTCATGAAACAGAGCTACAGTCCCAGGTAGTGGCAAGAGGTTGCGCTACAGCTTAGGCAAAACATGTGAGAGGAATTTTGAACATATAATAACAAAAATATGAATAACTTGTTTAATTTAAATAGTTATTCTGATGCTGACCAGCGAGGTTGAAGACTATTAGTCACTTACTCGACTTAATGCGCACATCCCCAGTAAAGATATTGAGCTGTAGTCGAGTTCTGCACACTTTAAGACACTACCTCAGTGTAATTTAGTTTTTTAAGGTAACGTTTTGTTTTAAATATTTTAAATCACAAAAGACAATCTTGTCAGACTTCCTTCTAACAGTTACTGCTTATTCTGTGAACACAATGATGGACCATTTTGGCTGAAACATACTTCTCAACCCAGCATTTCTAGTCCCACTTTGTCTCCTTTCCTCATCACCTTTTTTCCTCTAATTTTTCTCTCATCTTCTCCTCTATCTTCAGCTATTGCCCCTTTATTTCCATTTCTTTTCTTCTGTTTGATGTTCTTGATTCCTCTCCTTTCCTTCTTTTCTTGTTCTCTTTCCCGCTCCCCTTGTTTCATCTCCTTTCATTTCCTCTCCATCACACTCCTCCCAACCTCCTCTCTCCTCTTTTCCCCCTTACTTTCCTCTTCTAGTTTCCTTCTTTATCTTTTGTCTCCCCTCCTTTCTTCTTCTATCCTCTCCTTGTCACATCTCCTTGTGTTCTCTTTTCCTCCTTGTTTCATCTCTTTTCCTCTCATCACATATTTTGCCTCTCATCCTCCCTTTTTTCCTCTCATTTTTTGTTTCCTCTCCCTATTTCCTCCTCTCCTCTCCTTCACTCCTCATATTTTCTCCTCCTCCTCTCAGCAGATGGTGTGATATCCGTTGTCCCACTTTTTTTTGGCAGCCGTCGAACACACACTTGTGTACATGTGACCACACACAAGCATGAACACTCTATCTCTGTCCTTCTCAATGTCTCTCCATCTGTTTCCCTCTTTCTCTCTCTCTCTCTTTCTAGTGACGGAGATGAAGGGTCACGCTCTCTCAGTGATGAAGGAATGCAAGCTGGATGAATATGATGGGTCAGTTATTTCTCATCTTATATTGATTACCTGTTTTCAAAATCATCCCTCTGTTTGGAGAAAGATCCTCACTCTGTCTCTGCACTAAATATATCAGACCTTTGTTTGCTGCTCAACTTGACTAAGTTTTTATTTAACACAAAAGACACTGGGCATATAGAAAGGGCTGCAGATTTGGACTTTATCCAATTAAATAAAGCAGTGATGCACGATTCAAATAAATGTGCGCATGTGTCTGTAAACTTTACAACTTCTCTTTGTTGTCTGTTGTGTTAAGCTCTGTTTGTGTGTGCTCGAGTGTGTTTGTTTGGTCACATGACTATCCAGAGCAGCATGACCAGCATGGATGCTAATGAGCAGGTGCATGATAGGCTTCAAAACTCTGCTGTACAAACCAACGGGTGACATTACAGGGGTAACATTCATGAATTATACAGTTTATGGTTTCAACATGCCTCCTGGGTCATCAGATCATAGCACTGAGTATAAATGCTCACCACTTTCCCTTAACATGCATCTCCACTGAGTCTCGAGTGAGCACTTAGTTCATAATGAGAAAATTACACATTTTCTGTTTGTGTATTTTCAAAAGTCTAATATATTTACTTTATATTTATATGTTTAAAATGGAGAAGTACATATTTCAGAATTATCAATCCTCTCTTCATGTTCCTTGATATCCAAGACACCATTTATAATTTAATAATGACCCATATAATTAATTGCACTAATATGAAGGTCATAATGAAGTTTGTTTTATTTCATTTTTTTTATTAAAGCTCCTGTGGGGAACTTTAGCTCTGTGTAGATTCTGGCGCCCCCTGTGGTCAAAGCGGTCTTTGCTGATTTTTTCCTGCACATATTTTATTAGTGTTTCTTCCTAATGTGCTTTTCATGTTTTAACATGTAACATTCACAGAGGATCTGAAAAAAAAAAAGGCTTGATTACTTAGTCTGACACCTACCCCCCTACCAGGGGCTTCACACATAAAAAAATAACCATACAGAAATACTTACTCCTCTTGTTGACGGTCTTGTTAGCCTTTTTAGGTCATAACGAGACATCAGTATTAATTACAGTCTGTTCCATAACCTGCCAAAACCTCCTAACAGGAGCTTTAAGGAGGGGCACACACTTCACATTAAGCACCTCAAATAGCACTGGTGTTACTGAAAATCTGTTCTTACACTGTAAAAAAAACACAAAACAAAATGGAAAGTAGACAGAAATCTTTTCATTTTAAATTAAAAATAGCTGAATAGTTTTTTGGAGGAAGGTTAGTGTGTTTACGGTGGGATAATGTTACGTATTAAAGGCTCAGAGTTGAAAGGAAGGTAGAAACTTCTGTTGACATGAAGTAAAGGTGATGTGATGAAACTATTACGTGTCCTCCTGTTCCTGGCTGAACTCAACAAGATAATGAAATAACAGTTTACCGTCAGAGCCTGACAAAAAAACACACTGACCCAGACTGATTATGCACAGGGACACACTCACGCACACGCATACACACACACACACACACACGAATACAAAAACATACACAAACAGGTAATGGCTTTATTTATCTTTAGCTAACCTCACTAACAAAAGTAACAACTCATTGTGATGCTGAGAGATACTTTAAAAAAACAAAAGTTAGACTATGGAATCAAACTCTCATCAATAATTCTGATTGCCTCCATGTGTGGATGTGTGGATGTGTGTGTGTGTGTGTGTGTGTGTGTGTGTGTGTGTGTGTGTGTGTGTGTGTGTAAGCTGCTTTTGTGCTCAGCCCTCATAATGCTTAATGTGCTTAGAGAAGATTAGCCCAGCGTTGCTAAGCTAGCTGCTGAGTTTGTGTGCGTGTATGTATGTGTGTGTGTGTGTATGTGAGTGTGTGTGTATGTGAGTGAGTGTGTGTGTGTATGTGAGTAAGGGGCCACTCTGGTGTGGATTTGGTTGAAACCTACATTTGCCAATTAGGCTGGCTGTCACCGTGGTGACGGGAGCTTCAGGTAATCCCACACACAGGAAGAGGGGGGAAGGGGGCGGAGTCTGGTTACCTCACATTTACTGCAACCTAAAAACTGAGGATGGGACCTCTGGCTCTTTAAAAAGCTCTCAAAAACATGGAGGCAGACTTGTCAGACGGTCAAGTTATTATCAGTGTTAGCAAATCAACAAGTCTACACTCAAAAAATAACTCACCGACACAAAATCTAATAAAAACACCTCAAATGCTATATAACTGAATATGATGATAGGGAAATCAAGATTAGAAAAGTTGATGCACCTGCAGGTATAAACCTGGGTTAGGAGTTTTCTTCCTCATCATTTCTTCCTGTTGTTGGTTTGGTCCCCAGATCTGTTGTTAGAAGTCACCAGGGTTGAGATTTGAGTGTCAAGTTGAGCCCCAAAAATCCTACAAAATCTATTTTGAGCTAGCCACTGACCAAACATTTGACTCTTGCAAGTATTAAAAAAAAGGTTTCATGTTCTGTTTTTAATATAACTCCTTATCCCCTGAAACAAAACAGAGGAAATGATCTCAATGGTAGCATCAGCTCCCAACAGGTGTTAATGTTTTTAAAATTCAGCTGATCCTGTTCAACTTTGTTAAAAACTGCAGTTTACCATTTTATGTTGTTTAAATTTAATTTATCACTTTAACTAATAAAATAAAATAAAATAAAATAAATGACAACATGCATTGAGTTCAAACTATTTGTATTATTGTTCTCTGTTTTAAATTTAAAAAGTCAAAAAAAGATCCCAAAGTTGAATAATTGACTTTTATTGTGAGGTTAGGTTGGGTATAATTAACTATTTGTACATGATTTAGTGTCAGTAGCAGTTTAAAACTTTAAACATATTATATGAGTAATAATAAAGACACAAAAAAATATTATCTTCAACTTTTGAAAATAAATAAGATATTAACAAATAAAATCAAGGTTTTCAATTGTCTGTTAAATCTGCAGTCTTTCTGTTCAATTCAAAATATTCTAACATTCTCTGTGTTTTAATATTTGAATCTGTAGATCTGCACGATTACATATACTCTCAGACTATTTAGAGTCTCTGTTATTGTCTCGACAGTTTGCTTCACTTTGTGCTCTGAACACATTTTAGTTATGTCACAAAATGCATCCAGGTCTGCAACAGAAGAAATCCTCAAATATAATCCTGTGGAGGATTCATGCCCCCTGCTGGAGGACTCTGTACTTTGGGGTGTCTGCACAAGGCAGCAGATATAAAGCACTTTAATGGCTGGACTTCCTAAACTCCAGATTTATATAAGGGGAGGGCTTCATTTTAACTCAATAAATGAGAAACACATTGATGCTTATTGTTTTTATCTACTTGTGTAAATGTCCTCACACTCTCCTGTCTCCACCTGTCTGACAGAGTGGTGTGTGTCGGTGGGGACGGTTCGGTAGCCGAGCTGTGTCACGCTATGGTCGTCAGAGCTCAGCTGGACGCTGGTTCTCCTGAGAAACCAGTGAAACAAGTGCTGCCGCTTGGAATCATTCCTGCTGGTGAGAGAGAAAACATAAACCTAAGCTGGAGACTAAACTGTGTGTTCCCTTTATTAAGAATCTGTTTTATTAACTCTGTGTCTGTCATTACAGGCTCTACAGATGTGATTTCCTGCTCTGTTCATGGAGTCAGAGATGCTGTCACTGCAGCCCTGCACATTATCCTGGGTAGGTTTAACACCCTCAGTCTGCTGGAACAACATCCTAGATTTATCATTTGCACACATCTGTTGTGGTTAAATCAGATTAGAGTCTAGATTAGATTATATGAGATTTATTTGAGTGACCTCCAGGGGAAATTTGCAGAAGAAACCCAAAGCTGAGTGCAACTTCAAGTTCCAAAAACTAGCAACCATGAATATAAATCAAGAAGGGCGTAAATCATTCAAATGCAAATAAATAATGGGTCCTGTGGGCTCAATGTGTTATTATGTTTCCTATAGGTTTCATCTACATGATGAAAACACACTGCAACATTTGTGTTGGCTTTCACCTCTTCTAGATGTATCAAGGCAAAGTATTTTGTGGGCTTTACCTGTGCAAGGCCACAGACTGTAAATACTAAGAGAATGGAGCCACTCTACCACCAACCATCAGTTTGTGGACTACTGATTTAAAGCCTTGAAGGCAGCATTAAAGCTGCCTTCAAGCTATTTTGTGTTTTTTAGAACTTGGAGTGACCATATTTGGACAAGAGGTTTAAGCTTCAGGGGAGTAAGAGACTATCAAAGGATGAATGATCAAAGTTATGCCTCAGGCTGTTAATTTGCTGCCTAATTAAACAGTTAACAACAGTGAGGCATGCAGATGGAGACTAATTGAGACCAGACGAAATACATATTTCAAGAAACTCATCAAGAAATTAACTTCAAGTCCTTATGTCTCTTTTTTAATGTTTTGTAATAAGATTTTTATTTAGACTTGTCCGCTCAGTGTAGCTTAGCATGGATGCCTCTAAATTAATATTATCTATCCGAGAAGGTTCTTCTTAGTCTAGGTCTCTGGTCAGCTCTTCTCTGTTGTTGTTATTTAATTCACTTCAAGCAGTTCACAGACAGCCAATCAGGAGCAGTTAGTCAATTTTTCAATTCAATTCAAATTTGCTTTATTGGCATGAACAAAGAGATATTATTGCCAAAGCACATAAATTCATACAGTACATTATATATTCTTATATTCTCTATAAGCTTTGCTGTCATTGGCTGACGGTCACTTAGACTGTTTGAGTAAAAACAAAGCCTCAGTCTGAGTGAAGCAGACGGTGTGAGAGGACTCCTGAGGGAGGCACAGACAGATGTCTAACAGCAGGATCAGTTTCACTCTAAATCACAGGTTTTCTCTGCTCAATGTGGCCCCGCCCCTTTTTACTCCTCTCTGCCTGCTCTCAGGTAAACCAGTCGGCCAATCAGCTTTTAGCAAGTCAGGCCGATGTGTGTAAATGACAGGCTGTGGAGAGACAGTGGTTCATTAACATTAATTAACACTGGAAGCTCTGTGTGTGACCGGTGTGTGATGTGACAGATGGGGGTATTCAGTGGTGCGGATGAGACTAATTCCTGAACAATAGAAAACAGTTAGAGTTCCCAGGTAGGAAGCTGTTCCCACAGACACCTCAGGTGAGTTCAGATGAGTGTTGGCATGATGCACTTTTATACTTAGAGAAAGTGGTGAGTTAATATTAAACACCTTTTTATATAATAGTTACATTTAAACCCTGCTAATAGAGACTGAAACATCACTACTACTGCTGTGCTTCTATGTTATTTAACTGATCTTTCAAGCACCAATTAAAATTGTTTACCTGAGTTGTGTTTACAGCATTGCAGAAATGTATCTGCTGTTGATAACTGGGTATGGTTCTCATGTTTGGCCCTCCCAAAAGCAGCAAACTCTGGTGTTGAAAAGTGAAGCCAAATAGAAGTATAAAAAAACACTTGAGGCTCATACCCAAGGTGGACTTTTAGACTTTAGACTTTAGACTTTATTGTCCCCTTGGAGAAATTCTTTTCCACAGCACCTTTCTGCATTTCCACAGACATAGACAAACACAAGAACATACACTGTAGACTTAACAAACTGTCCATAAAGACATCAACACTCAGACAGAGTTGTGTAATTCAGCGAGGCCTTTTGTTCAGGCTCTCTATAACAGCAGGGATCAGGCTCTTGCCGAGGCGAGCCCTTCTGCACCTCAGTGCTCTGTACCTGCGCCCTGAGGGGAGTGGGATGAGGTAGGTGTTTAGTGGATGTGTGATGTCCTGATCTATTGAGGTTTTGATGCATATGATGGCCCTGTGGTTTAAGTCTGTGAGGTTTGGTGTGGGGAGACCGATTATTTTAGAAGCTAGTTATGCGTGTGAGTTTGGCCTTGCTTTTTGGAGAAGAACCAATCAGAGCCCTTGTTAAGATGCCGGATCCTACATCAGAAATAAACATCTTGACAGTCTGGTATGAAGTGGAGTTTTGTTCTGAAAAGCTCATTTTCTCATTCCTGTCATCTGTATGTGGGGGCCAATTCTTCAGATAACCTGTACTGATCGGTTTCATTAATATTAATGCTTAGAGTGATGCTTATTGGGCATAATTCAGGGCATGGCTGATCTGACTTATATGACTGAACATACTGCAGCTGTTTGTCAGGTGGTGAGGCTATGACCTCAAGTCCTCAACTCCTGTTCTCTGCAGGTTTCTAGATTAGGCAGATTTAGTTACAGTCAGCATTTCCAATATGGTGACCATCTTGTTTGGATTCATGACGCCTCTTCAATCTATTTGTCCAAAAATGACATTAGACACATTTATAACAAATATCAACTGTCTATTGATGTGGTGACAAGTTTATCTGAAGGAATCCACCACAAGAGTCTCACTTGCCCTGCAGTGCGACGAGAGAGATCCACTGCCTATTGGTTTGGTAGGAAAACCTATAGGTCATAGATCAGACTTCTACCAGAGAGGCTGCTGTCACATGTGAAATCAAATGTCAGCACTGACTTCATGTTACATCCAAAAGCAGAACTTTATATCGTTACACCTTTAAGAAGCACAGCAGGTTTGATCCCACTGACACACTGACTGTGAGGCTGACCGTCTCAGGATTAAAACTGAGACACACACACACACACTCTCTCTCTCACACACACACACACACACACTGACAACATGCCATATGGTGAGGAAATCAGATTCTGTCCAGAGAGAGAGACAGGCAGGCAGACAGACAGGTACTGAGACTGCAGTTCAGTAGGTTACAGCAGGTATGTGGCCAGATGGTGTATTTGTGTGTGTGTCTATGTGTGTGTGGAGCTTATTGAATGGTTGTGATTATGAAATCAAGCTCATTGGGTGATTATACTTCTTATGTCAGTCATGTATTTGCTTTGTGCCTTGTTTTAAAAAATCCTAGGTTGTTAAACCTGTTAAAACAACAAGTGTCTGAGACGTCACTGGTATTGGTCGCTCTCCCCTGCAGCCAAGCCTGATTAGTTGCTCTATTTTTCAATACCAAATTCAGTGTCTTTAAACTTCTGTCATGTTCGTACTGCGACTACAACTGACTGTACTTTAAAAAGCAGCCCAGGAAGATCCTCACTTAATGACCCTTCTCTTGTAAATCATCTGGCCAATCAGCATCTCCCACCAGATCTCAGGATCAGTCAGCTTAGATTCCCTCACAGAATTCAACACGGTTATTTAAAGGATAAGTGCACACAAAAGTGAAAATCATCTTCTCACTTTGGAATCATTAAAAGTATCACACACTCCATCACTAATGTGTCCTCTCTCTGCTGTAAAGTCTCTGAATGCTGCTGCTTCTTTTGAAGCTGCTCAGACCGGACAGATCTCCAGCTCTAGACTGGTCAAACTGGAGCACCATCAACCAGAGACTGGTCACTCTGCTGTGATGTGATTCCCCTGAGACTTTTAGATATGTACACTCACACAGAGCTCTGACCTCATTCTGTCGCCCATATTTTGGAGTGCTGGTTCTCATAAATATTAATGACCTCTCATCACTTTTCTCCACAAAGTGTAACTGAGACATAACTAAAAATCATCTTCAGAAGTATGTGATCTCTCATCTCTGTGTGTGTCTGCAGGTCACACACAGCAGGTGGACATGTGCAGCTTCTGGTCTCTGGGTCAGTTGGTGCGTTTTGGATTTTCCGCCATGTTTGGTTTTGGTGGGCGGAGCTTAGCACGAGCAGAGAAGAAGAGGTGGATGCCGTCAGGGAGGCGACGGGAGTACGCTCTAGTGAAGACTCTGGCGAGGCTCAGGTAACAAACACACACACACACAAATACACACACAGTTTGGACTTACACTCATAAAGCCAACCTTAATTTCCTTTTTCTTTTAAGGTTTTAGAAAAGTGATAATTTATTCATAAGATGTAAAGCTCAGTAAGTCAGTTTAAATCTGAGATATTAAAACACATTTAGTCAAAAACAGGCTCATATTGACAAGTAAGGTTTTTCCATGGTAACAGCATGTTAGCTGAATTAACATGAAGTTTCATACGAATGTCAATGGGGCTATGGTTTTTGTATTTTACCATATTATACCCACACCTTGCTGCAGCGCTAACTGACATATTTTGTGATTCGGATCTTTCCTAAGCAGGTTCACATTTGTCTCATTTATTCTCCCTCAGCTAATAAACTGATGTTCTCATGCTAACAGAGACTAAGCTGCTGACATCATATGTGCTGAGCATGCATGAGCAAGTTTGATATGTTAATTATACATGCATTTATTTATTTCCAGACCTGAGGACTGTCAGCTGTCTTTCCTTCCAGTGAAGACGTCAAACAAGAGTTTGTTTGAACATCGGTGAGAAACATACAGACAGACACATCGACTACCTTAAAAAAAATTAAAATTCAGTCTGTCTTCAGACAAATGTTAAGACTGCTTGAAAAAGCTACAACTGGAGACTTTTCTAGTCTGACAGGGCTACAGGCACTAAGCCTTTCTGCACTTACATTGCTGTTTTCAAGCTTGTTTAATTTTAACTACTGAAGACTCTTTCCTTTCTTCAACAATATGGAAACAGACTCCATCCATCAGCTCAGTTCTCTTATTTTTCAATCACTTTTTGATGTTTAAGTCCCTTCTTGATCATACTTATAATGCCAGCTCTTCCTAATTTCACTTCCATCTGATGTTTTTAAACTTATTTTAAACTAATTCATGCATTTTGAAATTAAAAAAAAAATCTTAATCTTTGCTTCTTCTTAGTATTTATTTAGCTGCCTTAGTGAAGCTCCTTGTAACTTGGATTTTGAAAAGTGCTCTATGAAAAAGATGACTCTATCCAACTAAAGATAAGAAAAACAAACAACTGAGAGTAGAATTTTTAAGAACTCAAACTCTTAGCTTAACATAGACTTCATGCTGAATGTACTCTGAGCTGGGTTTTTAAATCTAATAGTGTCTTAGTTAGCTTCATGCCCTCTTTTGTTGTGTAATGCTGTAACAATAAAGAAAATGGGATTTCATTTAGAGACACAATGAAAGTATAAAAAGTGCAGACTTTGTTCAAATCCACATATTCTCTTCCCTCTCAGAGACCAGGACCAGAGCCCAGATTCAGGTGAGAGCAGCACTTATCAAATGGGTCAGAATTTCCTCTCTGCAAACATGTTTGATATACTGATTCTCTTTCTGTGATTGGTCGGTGCAGAGGGAGAGGAGTCCTGGACCACCAATCAGGGCCTGTACCTAAGCATCAGCATCATGTCCATCCCCTGTCTGAGTCCACACATACCTCAAGGACTAGCTCCCAACAGCAGGTACACACTATGATCATGAGCAGATCATCCCTCTGAGAAGGTTAAAGGTCGACTGGTAGCGACCCTGAATGCACCACACTGCAGGTCATGACAACGTGTTTCTCTTTCACTTCCTGCTTGTGACAGGTTGGAAAACGGCAGCGCGTCGTTGATCGCTGTGGGAAACACTTCCAGGTCAGAGTTCATCAAGCACCTGAAGAGGTACAACAGCTCCAGTGGACAGGTGAAGGCAGCTGCCAATCAACGTGTCACAACTTAAAACTATAATCTGTCATGTTCAGCGAGATCACTTTCAGTTCAATCAAAAAGCTTTCTAGACAAAACTCTGACTGAAAAGGTGGAAACATGAGTTAGGATTATAAAACAGAGGTATATGAAGGTGAAGTATACACTATATCTGAAAGATTCAGTATACACTTAAAGCTGTATCTGTTTCTAATTTAAAGCTATGGAATGCTGATATTCAAGGTCCTGAAAGAACGACTTAAAGGTTCAAATGATTAGATTTAAAGATGATAAAACTCACATTTTCTTTCTTTCAACGGTCTTTTTATTGAACACTCATGACAAAACACAAAAGCACATGACAATTGACATACAGAAAAAACAGCCACAGAAAAGTTACAAACAATAAGGTAATGATCAGTTAGTCAAATAGACAAATAAATATATATAATAAAAAATATATTAAATAAAATAATAATAATGAAAAACAGGACAAAAACAAACAATCAGTTATACAGTTCAGTTTCAAACAAATATGTGCTGTCAAGCATCACTTCGTGGGAACTTCTTGATTTGGACATGTGTACAGATCCTCGTGCACAGATCTTCAAGATGTTGTGGAAATGTCATGCACCTCGAACTTCTTAGTGTGTGGCGGAATAACTCCTCAATGATGCCTCATTTACTTTGATGCCTGCTGAGCTTGACGCCGCAACAGGACATATATCTTCTCCTTGATTCAGTCTTTGTTATATGGTTGGTACGTCTGTGTGTCAGCTCTGTATACAAGACAACTTAGATCTGCCAGGTCATCAATAAAGTCAAATAACTGACTGATGTCATACGTGATCGAAGGACTGTTTGGATTCATCCTCTTAAGATGCTCCTCGTACATTTTGCAAACACCTTCCATACATTCGTTCACTGACTCGTAGTCAGCATATGTTCGGCCCTCAGGTCTCTTGGTTGGTTGGACAAGTAAAATTGTGTGCGACATGTTTGAGCTGACCACAGATCCCTCCTATTAATTGGGAAGGAAAAAGGCAGAAAATGTCGATTATGAGTGCTTGCAGCCCCGTGCAGTTTGTGTTATCTGTGAGATGGAAAAAGAACAGTTCAGTTTTTATAAAAAGAAAATAAAGCTGGATTTCGTTGAGCACGCCATAACAATTGAACAGTGAGTAACGAATAATAATAACCCCCCCCTTTCTAAATAATATACAGTCATAAGGGATAAAGCAGTATAAACTAAATATTTAAATGAATCAATAAATAAATACATAATAATCAAATAAACAAAGCTGACAAAAACATCAATTTGAAGGCAGTGAATGCACAGATAAAATAATAATAATAATAATAAAATTAGATTAAATTAAGAAAAAAAAACAGTAGAATTATGGCCAAGCTGTTGTCTCTGATGGACATTTTTTTATATATACATATTCTTGTTGAAATTCTTGTACTGAACACCTTTTTATTTGCTGCTGTGACTCCATGAATTTCCCCATTGTGGGCAAATAAAGGAGTTTCTTATCTTATCTTATCTTAACAGAACTGGAGGCTACTCCGAAACACTTGTTGGTTTCTCAAAGTATGTTAGGAAGGGGGTTACAACTCACATTTTAAGTTGTTTATTAATTGGCATAAATTGAGTACAGTGTGACAAATCACAGTCATAATGATGAAGTTACTGATTTACACCAGAGCTCCATAAATAATGTTTTATTTTCTCCACATGCCTTTTCTAGAATAAATAAAATACACAAAACTAAACCTCAAAACCGGAAGTGGAAAGAAATATGTCTTGGTTATGATTTAATCTAAGTTATCATCACATAGAAAGTCTTATTATGTGAGGAATGATACAGTATAGTAACAAATATCAATAGTTTTGGTGTGAGACAAAGTTGTTGGTCCTTGTTGAACAACAAAAACACCAAGTCCACTCTCTGTTCTTAAGTGTCATAACAGAGTGATTCCTCTGTCATTCACAAACAATCTTTGGCTGAACACAGACAGCTTGAAGGTTTAAGAAGAAATTCATTAACGTCAGAGGTCCAGGTATTATTCTGATTTAGATTTAATACTGTTTGTGTTTGATGTATCTCCATTAGTCGTTGACGTGTTTCAGTCGTGATCTCTCTGTCCTCACACTCCGCCTCTCGCTGAGCAAAAAATAAACTAGTCAGTGAGAAGATTAGCCTGGTTCAGCACGGCATGGCCCGGCCTGGCCTGGCCTCAGAGACTGCACACTAACCCACTTACTAAATATATACTGCCTGCGTGGTGTTCACTGTCCTGCAGAGGAAACAGACTGTTTACTCACTGACCTACTTCCTGTTAGCCTCCATCCTGACAGAGAGATGGTCAGCTCAGCTCAGATATGATGAGATCCTGGAGCAGCTCATGTAACGATGACAACACAGTGTAGACACTGAAGCTCACCTGAGTCCGTCCGGTCAGGTGATGTTTGTGTGGATATATTCAGAGTAAACAGGATTTGTTTTGGAGACATCCTTTCTGCTTCCCTGTCATATAATTATATCTATTTTATACTCAGCTTCAACTAATGATTACTCCCTTCTGAGTAAATGTTCTGTAAACAGCCATAACATACAAGTTCAGTGTACTTTCTCCAGCAATGATTGGTTGCTTTTTGTTAGGACAATCCTTTTTTAAAAGTAACTCTTACTTTGTCAAATTAGAACTGTTAAGGATCAGAGCTGTCAAAAAATGGCAAAATTAGAGAAATAGATCATGTTCTTGTTTACATTTCCACCACTGAACATTTGTTGTAAAATAGACCAAAACTGTAAATTTGTCTTTTTAAAAAACAGAAGTTTTATCCCAGGAAAATGGAAATCCAAGTGGAGGAAACAAAAAAGCACAAATCAGAACAAGGAGAGAGTTTGTCTGTCCGTCTGTCTGTTTGTTGGTGTCTGCTGCCCCCTGTTAGAGTTTACTGGTGCTACAACAGAGGACAACAATCAGGACAGTAATCAGGAATTAGTATTAGTATTATCAGTATTAGTCACTTCAGATTAACAAACTGTGTAAAGAGGATCAAAGCCTTTCTGCACCCTTGAGTTGACCTTTGACCTGCCAGGACGGACACACACACACACACACACACGCACACACGCACGCACACATACACACACGTCTGTCATGATCAGTTTGTCTCTCTGATTTCCGCTCTGCAGTTCAGCTTCTCCTTCGTGGAGACGCACGACGTGTCAGCGGTAAGGATCCGTCCTCGCTCCGCTATTGGCTGGTCAGAGGAGGAGAGCGAGGAGGAGGGAGACTCCAGAACGTCCCCCATCATCCAATCAGAGGGAGCCGCCTTCCCCTGGAACATTGACGGAGAGCTGGTGGAGATCGCTAATGAAGTGGTCATCAGGTCTGACACTTGATGTCATTATTACTGATTAAAATATATACTTAAAGATGTTTATTATTTTAATTAGCAATTAAATTATGATTCAAACATTTCTTTACAATTTTCTTCAGATTTTAGATTTGGTCAGGAAATTGGTGGTACATTTTTGGTGAATTTTTGAGGTAGAAGTGACCATATCTAGTTGACAGGTTGGATACACACACACAGTGCTGCATCTCAATCCTGGTTGACAGAGCATCAGAGTAGCAATTTCTCGATCACATTTAGACACGCCCTAAATCTTACCCTGCTCCGGTGTGGGACCACAATTTGAACTTCAGGCTGTTTTGAAGAACAAGTCAAACCTAACATTGATATCATCGACTTTTGAGGAAAATCTTTACGGAGTTGCTAATCCTATCCCATTTTCAAACCCAAGGCTGCCCCCTGCTGGCCATTAGAAAAACAACAGGTACCAGGAGACTCTAAATTGGCTTCACTTTTGAAACCAAGAAGCTCCATCCACTTTTTAATACAATGAAAGTCCTAAACACACACTTCTTGACCACCAACTTATACTACATGTTGTCCCTAATACAGTGTATGGGGAAACTGTTTATGTGGTCACATTATGGGGACCTGCCTGCCTTGATGGGAAAATGTACTTTATTGTTCAATAAATTTAGGGTGAAGACGTGACTTTAAAGCAAGGGGAGGATTTGGGTTAAATGTCAGGGGAATGGGGGTTCAGGAATTAGTTCGGGTCTGTCCTGTGGAGATGAATGTAGTCAGTGTGAAGTCTCCTGAAGTGATGAAACATGATTGTGTGTGTCTGTTTGTTTGCTTCGTTCAGGGTCCACCCACAGCTCATCACTCTGTACGGGGAGGAGGTGGATGAGGCAGAGTCGACTGTTTCCTGCAGCTGTATCTGAGTCCAGAAGAGGGCGCCATGCTGTGCCACCTCAGTAACGACTAAACACTCAACAGCGCCCTCTGTAGGTCGTTGTTGATGAGATAACTTGACGAGAATAGACGCTACATCGTAAGCAGAGCTCTTTTTTTGCATTTTTTTGTCACATTTTTCTGCGTAAATTGATTTTTTTATTGACTTCTGCAGCTTTAATAACACAAGATAACACATAAGCTAACTCTAATTGTTGCCTATGCTTTTTAATGCTTTAAATTTAATACAAGCCTTTATTAATGAGGATAAAGATGAAGGTTTTATAATCAAATCAATGTTTACATTTTTGGATTCTTTTGTTTTAACTATTTTTTTTACGTAATTTTTTATTAACATGCTCTTTGAGGCCGAGAGCAGACTCAACTTTTTTATTTTGTGAGTTGAAACTAAATTTGGGACTTAAAAATGTTTCCTCTGCGTATTTATAGTTATATCTTTGGTGTTGTTGTTTCAGACTTTTTTGGCCCAATGTGTCAAAACACTAAGTTTAACATATAAAATCAGGTCCTTTAACGTCAGAGTTTTTTATAGTGACAGCTGTAAAAAACAAAAACAAGTTCAAATTGTTTAAATAGAAAATCCTTCATTTTAATGGAAACGTGTGGACAAAAGCAGTGAGACTCTCCAGTGCAGAACATCTTCACATAAACAAAAGCAACAAACTAATTTATTAAAATATTAAAAACATCTCTCTGTGTGTTGTGCATTTGTACAATATACAAAAATAGAAGGGAAGCGTAGCAGCTGCTTTAAATGTCTGAACTTGCAATTCACTGAACATGCTCAAATATTCAAGTACTCTTCCATCATTCCACCCCCGTCACTTGATGTGCTGCTGGCTGTTTATTTTCTGATTGCATATTTTCACTCCTTGTTTATACGGATGATTCAGAAAACTTGAGAACTTGATCCTATAATTTAACATCACTTCAGCTTTTTCAGAAAAAGTTCTTATTTTATCTGTTCGGTATGTTTCTGTGTTGAAAAGCACATTTTAAATTAAATTAACTATCATTGATATTTTACAAATCCCAAAGGAGAAACAGATATGCCATGATTGATATCAAGAAATGTAAATGTAAAGAATTCACTGATGTCAAAACAGCAAACAACATTCAAGTCCCTCTTTCAGTCACATGATGTTTGTGGTAGGATTGTGGAAAGAAGCACAGATGCTTAAATGTGAATCGGTGCATCGGCTACACAAGCAGATGACAGAATATAAAAAAACAAGTGACGAACATTTGAGTTATGTGAAGTCGATCATTTTGAAAATGTGTTTCTAGGAGCCTGGTGATATAGTTTTGTGCTGTCAGTTAAGACCATAGACTGTATAAATAATGGACATAGTATCCGTGATGTCACCCATCTGTTCCTGAACGCTGTTTTGAAGCCAATCATTGGCGGGAGCCATATTGGTAATGCTGAACTCCACCAAACTTAGTGTGAGGTGAAGAGGCGGAGTTTGAGCCTCCTAGCCAACAGCTAGTGTTCCCGCCTGTCAGTAAAGTCAGTCATGTCCTTATTTGGGCAAAACTTGTAATCTTAATATCTTCTGAACCATCACGTTAGAAAAAAATTCACCCCCCTTACAGTGTGTGCCGATAGAGAGATTAGCTCTTCAGACCGAAGCGTTTTTTTGAACCAGGCTGTAACCATGTTTATTTCTGCTGCAAAGATCGTCTTTTTTGAATGGGTGTGTATGTGGTTTCTGTTGTTTCTGCAGCCAGCCTCAAGCAGATGCTCAATGAAGTGCAGTTTATAACACTTCCGCATGGGCTTCATATTTTGAGTCCAAAGTTTGCCACTTTGTTAAGACATTTAAGCTCCCTGTAGTCATCACAAGACAAAACACGCCTCTATTAGAGGAGCTCTGTGGACTTGAAGCAGGAGGTTTTTAAATGGGCTGCTGATTGAACACTGGAAGATAGATGCAACACCTGACATTATCAAGTGTGTATGGTGCGGCTCTTGAACGCATCTTGTACAGCAAGCAGCATGGACAGAGTAGTATTCAGCTTACATCGCAAAGTAGGACGCTAAAACATCCTATTGAATTTGATGATAACAGTCAGTTCATTCTTCCAACTCTGTCACTTATCCTTGGTGGTAGAAAGGAAGATGCAGTGAAGAAAGTGATGGTAAAATGGTAAAAAATAAAGAAAACATCAACTACTCCCAGAGCCATTCAGGTGAAATATGCAAACTTAGCCAGTCGGGTAAATTCTAGTATTGGTTGTTTGGTCCTGATAGCTTTCATAGCTTTTTGTGGATTTTCCAGGCATGTGTTCCCCGAAAAAGAACGAGTGAAATCAGGCGAAAGAGCAAAGAAAAGTGACATAAAACATAAAGGCACAATAACCAGATATTCTATCACATCCTGTTAGCACCACCAAGTTACAGCAGCCTTCAACTGACTGCTGTTTCTGTGCTACAATGATCAGATCGTGCAATAGAGCCCGTCAGTCTGCCCTCTGCCCTCTGTGTGTGTGTGTGTGTGTGTGTGTGTGTGTGTGTGTGTGTGTGTGTGTGTGTGTGTGTGTGTGTGTGTGTGTGTGTGTGTGTGTGTGTGTGTGTGTGTGTGTGTGTGTCTAGCCAGTGCATAAAATCAGCAGGTAAACAAAAACATCACAATAATAATGCACACAGACGTAAAAGGAGGTTTTCCAGAGAGTAAAGAGCCAATCAGAGGCCAGGCTGCCTTCCCCTGAGGTCAAAGGTCATCAAGAAGTCACTTCCTTTGGTTTTGTTTCCTCTGAAGAGTCAGAATGAAGGCCACTGGTGATGCCAAATCCCAGGGGAACTCCAAGACCTCCTTTTCCCTTTATATCAACCCTCCATCCATCCATCAGTCTCTGCAGTCTGCTTTCAGTCTTTGAGCTCTGTTTGTGAAGGCACATCAAGGCAGAATATAATATAAGGCACAGTCGGATTCAGGCGTGTTCAGGAGACATTTCATCACCCGTCACACTTCAGACGGGGTCAATGTTTTCTGAGTATGGCTGCAAACCACCTGACACAGTCTGGATGGTGTTCAGCAGTAAGGATGAAACGCCTTTTTGTTTCACAGACAGCGTTCAGTGTCTGATACGTGACTGCTGCATGGTCACAATGTAAACTCCATCCTATGGTCAGAGGTCAGAGGTGACAGCCAGTGATGACAGTCAGGGTTAGGAAGTGCTCTCTCTTTTGTCGTTTTTAGGAACGTAGTCCCAGCTGTGTCTCTTGAACTCCTCCTCCTCCTTGTCTTTCTGGTACGTCCTCTTAAAGAAGCCGGCCTGAGAGACACACGGGGAGACAGGAAGACGATTAGATGGAGAGAGACTGTACTGCAATATGGTTATCCATTGATCCAAATGATCCATTGAAGTAACACACACTAGAGTTTATCAGCACAATATAACAGAGTGTTCTGCAGTCTCAGAACCATCATAAAGAACAATACCTTATTCTCAGTACATTATACTCCAATGTTAGTTACCATTATACTTCAATAAACTCTAGTATTTCTGCTTATCTGTATTCATAATATTCCCTATGCATTATTTTGTGATACACTACATTTTAATTTTATATGATAATAATAATTTTATTTGTAGAGCACTTTTCCAAGTGATTTACATTGGCAGCAAAATGAAACAGGCAGTTCATAAAAACACACAAGTCAAAATAAAGAAATAAAACATGTTTTAAAAGACATAAAATTCCCCTAAAAGAACTCTAAAGGAATACAATTATTTAAAAATATATATCTAAAGACAGTTAAAATTAAATTAAACCAAATTAAATTAAATTCAGATAAAATCAGGAAAAGGCTCTGCGATAAAAGTATGTTTTAAGAAGGGATTTAAAAGAGCTCACTGACTCAGCAGACCTGGGGCCTCATGTACAAAGACTTGCGTGGATTTCCAACTGAAACATGGCGTACGCTCAAATCCAGAAAATGTTGCATGCACAAAAATATCCAGATGTATGAATCTGTGCACAAGGACCAACAGCTGTAGAAATGTGCGTACGCCAGCCATGAAGTTGGCGTGAGGCACCGCACATTTCCACGGTCATTTCACTCTTGATACATCTGAACTTTGCTGTGAAAAGGAGTGTACGCCATGTTTTTGTGTGTACCCACCCTTTGTACATGAGGGCCCTGATCTCTTGGGCAGATGGTTCCCGAGTGCGAACGCCCTGTCCCCTTTTGTTTTCATTTTTGTATTTAGAATGCACAACAAACCTCTGCCCGAGGATCTCAATGCATGCGTCGGCTCGTATCGTGATGTGCAGTATGTTTCTATTTTAGTATATACTTCTATTCTCAGTACATTATGATTATATAAACTGAAGCATTCCTGCACATTATACAAATCCAGTATCATTATTTTGTGACCCACTATAGTTAATCTGTACATTATAATATGATGCACTGTTCGATTTGATATAATTATACAGTGTAGTTTGGTTCATTTTTCTTGCCTTTAATGTCATCATTTCAAAAATATGAGTTAACTAAAGGTCTTGGTATAAATAAATTACCTTCCATAGACACCAGATAAGAGCAGCCAGGATCAACAGACCCAAAACCAAACTGACCACGATGATGAAGACCTTCACTGTTGTTGAGGGTTTCTGACTGAAAAGAGCTTCCACCACCACCTGCAAACAAACCACATATAATACATGAACATCATCACCATCAGCAGTAGATTACAGCTGTGTTACTTTTAAAAATCTGTATCTCAAAGATGAGCTGGTTTCAGATCCGGGAGTCCTGTCCGGCTCATTCCGCAGTGGTTTTGGTTGTTAGTCTAGAGGAGGTGTTTACCGGTGCTGCTGCTTGCTTGTGGGTGAGGACCGTGTGAGGACCTTCTCTGGGATGTGACATTAACCCTGTGCTCTCCATCTTCATGATACCATGACGGCCCTGGGACAGAAACACACACAGAGAGACATCAGATGTTGTCTCTTAGAGATAAAAACATTAGCATGCTTATTTGTTATAATTCACACTAGACTGAACATTTCCATTAAAGGTACGTCAGACAAAGAGAACGGGACTTTTGCAGACTATGTTGACATTTCTTTCCTCACTCAGCTCTCTTCCTTCTGGGAGCTTTAAAACATACATGATGCAAATGTCACAACTTTTTCAGTAAGTTGGCAGCCTGGGAGCTTTAATGCACCATGTGTGTTTGATCAGGATGAGTTCAGGTACAGTACAGAGTCTGGGTCATCATTGCATTTTAGAGCAGGGGTTCCCAAACTTTTCAGCCCACAACCCCCAAATATAGTTGCCAAAGACTTGCGACCCCTACTGTCCCTCAGAGTGATTTAATGTGGCTTCATTTAGCTGGTCTGCAGAAAATGACCCTACCTATATGAGCATGTGTCTGTGTTTCCTGTGCCGTTATGAATGAATCAGAATCAGAATCAGCTTTATTGGCCAGGTATGCTTGAAAACACAAATAATTTGTCTCTACATTTTCTATTTTCAAGGTTTTACTTCAAGGTTAGCTACTATTTTTTACTTTAATGGGTAAAATGTACTATCTTTAGAGAACTTTTAAAAAAAAACTTTATGGAAGTCATCTCACGACCCCCAATTTGTGTCTCGCGACCCCCCAGGGGGTCCCGACCCACACATTGAGAACCCCTGTTTTAGAGGACTCGATCAGTTTGCCTGTAACTACAGTGATTGTGTAGAAATCTGTGTGAGTGTGTGTGTGTGATTATTACCGGAGCTTGCAGGAGTACAGCAGGGTTCAGTTTGATCTCAAGCTGGATGTTTGCTTCTCTTCCTACTTCCAGGTTACCAAGACGACACACCAAACGCTCGCACAGATCATCAACGCGGCCACAAAACTGCAAACACACAAACACACACAGATAAGAAACTTCAAGTTGATACACTGCAGTACATCGTGATGTCTATCAGGTTGTTTCAAAATGCGTCAGTCCGGACAAAGTTGTTGCTCATAGTGTAATTCATAACAAGTCTTAATCTATAAACTTTTCCATGGAGTGTGAAATGCTTTTTCTCTTACTGCTCTTGTAGCGTGTCCTCTCCTGTTTATAAAAATGTTCCCCAGTGTTTAAGATGAGAGAAAGCTCAGAGTACCACACTTCATGTAAACGGATAACAAGTGTTTTATCTACCAAGTTGTATTTTGTTGAAATCAAGAACAAACACTGATAAATCATCTCAAACTAAACACAAATTCTAACATTATTCTGACTTAAGCTACAAAGAAATAAAGAAGCATGCTCTCTAAACGACTGTTCACTACAGCAAAGCTCTCAGGGACTCGTTCTGTGTGTCTGGTCTCTTTGCTTTTTAATCATCCAGCAGTTTTACAACAATTGAGCAAAATTCTTTCACTGTAAGTGAATGTGCAGGGCTGTATTATCTGTGTGTGTGTGACGGTGTGTTTTTACCATTCTGCGCTGAGATGTTGAGGAGAAGAAGAAGACGATCTGTTTGATGATGGAAGCTTCAGGGACCTCGCAGTCCTCAATGACGGAGACTGTTGTGTCGCTGAGTGAACACACACCCAGAGATGACTGCAGAGAGAGAATTCACACGATCATTTCTTAAACACACTTGTTGTTGTTTTTTTTACCATTGGTGTGTTTTGATTAAGATAAGATAAGATATTACTTTATTGATCCCCGGGGGGAAATTTGGTTGTTGCAGCAACCCAGACATAAGCACAATCGAGAATAAGTTTCAATAAGTAAAATAAAATAAGTAAAAGCAAAAATAGATAGATAAAGATAGAATAAAAATGTAAGATAAATAATATGCAATTGACTACAGTGCTACTGTAAATGAACTGCAGTTTCAACTAGCCCATCCTCCATTAGCCAGTCCCTAAATATGATTGCTGATTGATTCATTAGGATCCTCAAAGTAACTGCCTTAAAAGTAAGTAAAGAAAGACAGACTTGATCTGTATCATTTTTGGTAGTACTGACAGAAATGGGTCAACGGCACTTACTATCTAAATATTAAAAATCTTCAAACCTATATGCAACATGAAGACAAGTTTTAAAAATAGATGTATCAATGGATGATATTTTCAGAAGCACTAATGGTAAAGCCCATCTTATCATCTCCTTGTGCTCTTCTTCTTTTGTCCTTAAAGTGTAGCTTTTATTTCACTACTTTTTGTCACTTCCTGCTGCTCCATAAAAAACCTTACTGGTCTCAAGTGAATCATAAAATCCAAACCTGTTCTCTGGAAATACAAAGACATCCTACCCAGATTACATTTATCAAGATTTTAGCAAGATGTAAACTTAAACACCAGCAACTGAAATGTGTCATCAGAAACCTGTGGGGAGCCTCAACATCACTACACATGTATTTTTTAAACTACTTTCAGTATGTACTGCTAGTTTCCTGTTATTCATTTTATTTACCTGCCAGTCCACCACCTGCAGCAGTCTGTGTCGGTACGGTGCGAGGATCTTTGGTAAGGTGATTTCCACCACAGTATCTACAGACCTGCTGGGACCAGAGTTCAACACCTGCACACAGAAAAACAACAGACATCTGTAATAATCTGACAGGTGAATGTAGATTATATACCTCCTTCTTTACATTGACTTCAATGACGTCCAGGGTTGATTTTCTTGTGAAGCAGGCTGATGTTTACCTTGTATGTGTAGTTGAATCTTTCAGGGTAGCAGTCGACTGGAGTCAAGTCTTCATCTCCAAACACGAATGAGGTTGGAGTTACAAAACTGCAGACACACACAGATTAATAACTTTATTCACAGTTGAAGAAAGCTTAAAATATATCACTTAATTTATCATTTAAAGAACTTCAAATAATTTGACTGAGGTTTTGACTTCTCTTCCCTGATGTAAATGTGGAAGTAGGGGGAGGTAGAGCGTACAGCCAAACCCTGCAGGGATGAGCTCTAGCTGACACAAGCTTCTCACTCAGATTCTGCCTTCCCTGTCCTCTTTCTAACATCGCCATACAGACTCTTCTTTTCTCTCTCTTCTCTCTGTTCTCTCATGAAAATGCTCATCTTGTAGGAGCCATTTGATGGACTAACTACTATCAGCACTGTACTTGGGTCTGTTGAAGGTGGCATTGCTGTTTGGTGTTGCAGTGAGCACTGAGGGCCATGTGGGAGGAGAGGTTCCCTCACTGAGCTCTTATACATTTCATTAAGGCACAAGTATTTTGTGTTATGTTTCAAACTCTATCATTAATTTCATTTGTCTCGTTTGAGTCATTATCAAATTTAGGGTTTAACTCTTTGTTGACTTCTGTAAAACACTTTGTTATCGATATGTTTAAAGATGAATTAATAAATATGGAAGTTTGAAGTTCATCATGTGTGCTGACTCACCCGTGGATGTTGACATTGACCTCGTGCTTCAGAGGGAGAAGGAGACTGAGGGAGTTGTCTTGGAGATATTCCTCTTTCTCATAGTTATCACTGAAGAAAACAAGATTCAACACATTAAGATACAAACTTTTGTATTTTTTACAAACACGTGGATTTAATTAATACAACAACAGAAAGCTCTACTTACATTTTCAAACTTCAACTACAAGGAAAATAGATTTGAGGAGGGGTGTGTCCTTACCTGCTGCTGTTGACATGAATGATGATGTCACCAGGTGTGCTGTTCTGACTGACGTCCAACAGGAAGCTGATATTCATCTATAAAAAACATAAAAACATCAGGATTTAAAGTGTTTTCGTTTTTCTGTTGTCACAGTTTCAGTGATAGACTCCATAATGAATGTTTCCCCCTGCAGCCTCTAATCTTCAATCTTTATCTCACTGAGCTGTCTTCACATGAAACTACACCTTTTAACATTTTCAATCATTATTCTTAGATCTGCTGTTTGTGTCTTTTTCTGGGGGAACTCCAGTGTGTAAGAAGAAGAAGGAAATACAGCAAAGCTTGCTGATGAGACAAAGAAGGAGAACATGAAGTACAGACACAGCAGATCTGACCTTTGACCTCTACACTCTATTTGGACAGGAAGCAAAGGAGGAGGAGGAAATTTAGAGACCTATTTTTGTGAGCACATTAAAAAGACTTGCGTTCAAAGGTTCAGTATGAGCATTTTTTCCACCACCATTTCATTTTCAATGTTGTGAAATGAAGATTATTTTTGGTATTACTGTAAATTCAAATTATATAATTTGAGAATAAGGAAGTCCCTGCTCTTAAAAACTAGAACCATGAATCAACATTGTGATCATTGAAAGGATTGCATCAAAGTGAAACAATTTCACAAGAAATGGAGCTTGAATTATGAAATCAACCAGAACAAGAAGGCTGTCATGTGTTTTTGTCGTCTCTTGTTTTCAAGAATATAAAGAATGATTAGACTTTCTGGGTGGGAATTATTTTCTACATGTGATGTGATGACAAGAGACTTAAACTGTATACCAATCAAGGTGTCTGATTTATTTTAGGAAACTGCATCTTTAATATGTTTGACTTTAGAATAACTCAGATTCTTGATCACTTCATAAAAACATAATTTAAAAAAAAAGTAAATACTACACCCAGAGATATTTCACTAACCGTAGCATGCTAACACAAACACCTTAAAGGTGCAGTTGGTAGGAATGAGGTTTAAAAACGATTCTTTTTTTCTTCCGGGTTTTGGAAAAAAAAGTCATGAACCCATCGGTGCTCATCAGTAATTGAAGTAATTTGAGATTATGGCCAAATCTCTGTGTTTTCCAATGCCTTTGTATCAAGCAATGTTATTATTCCCCTCGTTCCCGTTATCACGGACCAATCAGAGCTACTCTCCGACCCTCTGTCCTGATTGGTCGAGTGGTGGCCCCTACTACTTCATCCTGATTGGCTGGGAAGCCGGCACTACTTCCCAATAGAATGCACATGAGAAGTAGGAGAAATTTCATGGGGAGGGGTAGTGTTGACATTCAAAATCTCTCTCCAAACTGATGTTTATATCGCGACTACCAACAGCAGCTTTAACAATGTTAATGTATGTTGCTGTATAGGACTGTATATGTCTTCATGACAACACAGACAGTTATCTGAGGCTCACCCTGGCGTTGGCTGAGAGGAGGTGACTTGTAACGCCACAGTCAACACCCACTGTTGTACTGTTGTCTTCTTGCCTGACATCACAGCTGATGCTGTTGTCCTCCTGCATAAACAAACACACAAACACACAACACACAAGGCATTTGTTGTGGTTAATCTGATTAATGGGTTGGTAATAACTATAATAATAATAAACACAGTAATTATGAGTGTTGCAAAATCAAAAAAAAAAAAAAGACATTTAAAATCCAACTTTGAAATCAACCAGTCATTGACTCACATTGTGCAGGACTTTAATGAAGTGAATGTTCTCGGGGAACCGCAGCGTCACTCTGGGCAGGAAGGCATCATCACCAGAGTTGAGTAATGAAGTTTTCAACAAGATGGTTTCTCCAGAGCCGAGGGCAAAGTACTTCTGCTGACTGATGACAAACAATATGAATATTTGTGTCAGAAACGACATCAAAGCAGAGCTGCTGGCTTTAAAAAGCCACATCTATGTATCTCTTGTAAATCATCTCATGTGACATTAGCCTCATGGAAGTGGTTACTGACAATAAAAATAGCTACATAAAAATAATCAGTCTTGATGCTGATGGTCTGGGTTGCTTTTGTTCCACATAATGAGACATCAGTACTAATTAAGGTCTGTTTCATAACCAGCTAAAAACTCCTCACAGGAGATTCCAGCTCAGAGACATATCCACATAAAGGAAAGGGGTGAAAATAGTTTAATCAAATGGCAAGATAATAATAATAAGAATAATAATAATAATAATAATAAATGCATTTATATAGCACCTTTTAAAAACAGGTTTACAGAGTGCAAGACATAGCGAGAGAAAAAACAAAAGCACATGACAATGGTTTACGAGAACTAAAATGAGTTGAGTAAAAGACAATAATAAAACCATGCAGAAATTAAAAAGTCAGTGATGATTTAAGAAGTAAAGCACATTTAAAAAAGTGTGTTTTTCTATATTTAAAGTATATTGATATATCTTTAAGAGAACAATATACCCGGAACCTTTTATAGTACTGTTTGGTGTTCCGGCAAACAGGCAGGTTATAACTTCCAACCACTCTAATGTATTTGAGTTTACATCACTGGTAGCATGGAGGTTAATCCTTGGTAAATGGAAAGCTGCTGATCCTTCCTCCTTCATACAGTGGATTAAAGAAGTCATGATGTGCCTTCAAATAGAAAAGTTAATATTTATGTTGAAGGGTTCACTTGGAAGATGTAACCGGACGTGGATGCCATTTATTGAATATGTAGAGAAACTGTCATTCCCAGCAACTTAAAGCAACATACTGTATGTCTGTGAGGTGGTATTTAGACCTGATCATGTGGTAGAATGTAAATGTCCCTGTTTCCCAACTGACCTGTGTTTTCTTGATCTCCTTTAAATCTAATACAAGTGATTTATGTACCCTGTTTTACCTGTTGTACCTTGCAGCTGAAGTGTCTTGTTTTTTTGTTTTTTTATTTGTGTGACTGTGTGTATACATATCTATATATCTCACTTTGTGCTCTGAGAACACCTCTGGTACTTTTTGCACACATGTTTTGGGAATGCCCTCCGGTGGCCAGTTTTTGGGGGATGGTTGCCTCCAATCTATCTAAGATGTTTGATATCAAGTTACCGCTTTTGCCTGCTACACTTGTTTTAAATGATTATATAAATAAAAATGAATTAAAAAAAAGGTGATACTAGCTGGTCTCACATCAGCAACGTGCTGGAAACGTTGTCTTTAACCCAAATAAGCTCACATTTGTAAAGACATTTCTGATTTTAAGTCATTCTAGCAGCAAATCTTTGATTCTGACTGAAATATCATGACAAAAATGCAATGGAATTTCTTGAACTTTGAAAATACATTCAGGGTAGAGACTTGGCTAATGATTTCAACGAAACTCAAAACCCTTCTACATTGATTATGTTGATATATGATGGCCTGGAATGGGGTGGGGGGTGGGATGAGGTTTTGGGCTTAATTTTCTTATTATTGTCATTTATTAATATTGTTGTATTATATTGACTATGGTTTGTTTTTGCTCTTCTCCCCTTATTTGTGTGAGGTTAACTTTTTGCACAAGCATGATGTTTAATATATTGTTTGTAACAACCTGCATACAAATATAAATAAAATAAAAATTTGATCACAGAAAAAAACATATATATCTATACACAACTTTATGTCTAATTTATTTCATTTTGGTTATTTTTTGTTGTATGTCATTTGTTTAAAGTCGTGACCACTTGTTTAATGCCAGGTGTTGGCATTTTACTATTACTCTTATAAAAGAAAATGTGAAAAATAAAAGTGGAAAAAAAAAAAAGAAGTGTGTTTTTAAAAGAGATTTAAAAGAGGACAAAGATGTAATGAGAATATCAAGACTGCTTTGACTTTTTTTCAACTTTTCACAGAAATGAAGCTGTGACATGAACACATGGTGCTAATTATATCTTTTAAGAAAAAAAAATCATGTGTTTCTGTGTTGCACAGCCTGAGGAGCATAATCCAGCCAGTACCAAGATCAAAGATGCTGATCTAAATAAATCCTCCTCAATTAGCCAGCGGCTAATCAGCACCATGTGTTAGCCTCTCTGCGGGTAAACAGCCTCAAGTTTATAAAGGTACTTCTTGAGAGCTGATTTATCATGGAACCTCTTTTCTACAAAGCTATATTCAGGAGAAGTCAAGAGTGCTTTGACCCCCTTTGTTTCTGTGTGTGTGTGTGTGTGTGTGTGTGTGTGTGTGTGTGTGTGTGTGTGTGTGTGTGTGTGTGTTCTTACTGTGGCAGCACTAGTTCAGTTGACAGCTGCATGTTGGTCGAACAGTTCACTTGTGAGCACGAACGTGAAAACCAAGTCTGACGGAGAGAAAGAGACACAGGGTTCACTGATGATGTCAATAATAGAAACAATAAACTGATTAGTCATAATTTTCCACAGTGAGGAGGTCACAGACGACTCCTCCGACCTCTGACCCGACTCTCAGGGTTTATGAATCACGTCCTGCTGAATAACTCCAGCTGTAAATTCCTACATGTTAACTCTTCCTGCTCTGTATTTATGAGTCTGTGGGACATGCTGTGGACGCAGGATGAGCTGACTGATGTTGGATAATGTGCTGCAGATGATGTGCTGCAGCTGTAAACACATCTGGATTAGCAGGACGTCACCAGCAATGTGTGTGGTGAGTCTGACATCAAACTAGCTGTTTCACTCTTTAACACAGAACAGTTTGGTAAAGGACTGATCTGACTCTTTTTTGTTACCCATGTAAGTCTTAGTTTAATGTTTAGCTTTGATAAGAGCAGGAACATAAGTGTCTAAATGATATATACACATAAATCAAAGTCTCATCAGAAGTTGGTTATAGGTTAGTATTAAATCTTATTAACTCTGTGCTGTAAAAAGTCACTTTTTTACCTTAAACAAAATTGTGCTGACCTAAACCAGCACTGTTTTTATGTAGCTATACAACTTAAAATCATGAATAAGCTGAGACTAAAGGCTGCGCGAAATACTAGCCTTAAGATTTAGCTTGAATTGTAGGCTTCAAGTCATTTTGTCCAACAGGACATAATCAGTCATTAAACTTGTAAATGACGAGAAACAAAGCTGAGTTTTTCCTTATTATCTCCATATTCCCCCAAATTCCCATTTTCTAAAAAAACTGTTTTTTTAAGCTAAAACCATTCACTTTATTTTTACATATAATGGGAACATTACCCTCATTTTTTCCCACAAATGTGAAGGCCAGTTGGGGTTACCATAGACTGTAAAAAAAAAAATGGACATCCGATTGCTCGGCTGGAAGTGAGGCTTCCACAAAAACTGCTCCCCCTAGTGGCTGGCTGCAGTATAGGTCAAAAACTCCGCCCCCCATTCATTTGAATGGGGCTGCGGTCAGACTTTGAAAAATAAATACACTTTGTACAAATGTTTCTCACATCCGTATGCTGTGGTGATATGTAGTTATTATTTGGCTGTTTTGTGTTCAAGGCCTCTTTTCTGAAAAGTTTTTTTTTCGTTAGTTATTAGAGGTTTAAAAACAGGGTTTAAGTAGGCTGCAGAAAATGTACAAGATGGCAGCGTTCTGGAACGGGATATTTTGGCTTCAAAACCGTTCAATGGGAAAAGGCGGAGCGATGCTTTCCATTATATATTCAGTCTATGGGTGTTACTAGCTTAATTGTTTACTGCCACTTGCAGGTTGAGTAGCATGCTAACTTTGTGTGCAGACTAACGATGCATTATTTTGTCTAGCAGTGCATGAAGCCCATTTTGCGTTACCACAAGCATGTACAGCAGCTTACAACACGGGACAGGGGAATACAACAATGTACTAACATAGTTAAAAAATATAATAATAACAATAATAATAGCAATGACAAGGGTAAAATAGAATAAAATAAAAATTTAAAATAAAATAAAATAAAATAAAATAAAATAAAATAACACTAGTCTGATTATCACTAGCTTCTAACTAGCAGGAGATCGTAATTGCATGTACCTGGTTAGTGATAGTATTCTGGTGTCCTGCGCTCTGCTGCAGAAGGGGTTTTAGATGAGGGAAGTTTCTGGTGGGCGATCTGTGGCTGCTTGTGTCTGTGTGACTGTAAGAAACCTCAAACTGGATTGGAGTGAAAATGTCCTTCACATCTTTCTGTAGAATGAAGAAACAGGTAAACAGGAGGAATGTTAGCAAAACCACAGCGGATCATGTCAGTTGTTTTTAAGTTATTCGCTGTATGTGTTTTGGTTCAGTGTATGTTTACCCTTTGGTAAACCACATGTGTTGAACAAGTGATTTGGCCGTGTCGTACTCTCACGCGCCCCCTTGTGCTGTTGGAAGAGCCGTTACCATGGAAGAAAAATCGATGAGGGAAGGATGGTTTATGGAGGAGGTCAGAGGTCAAGTTGTATTGAAGATCTGGCGAGAAGAGAGACAAGAAGCAACCCTTGATATCAGTAGGTACGTTATATACTCTGTGTACAGTATAGATGACCATTTTTTTAGCCCCTCCCCAAAACAGTAATGGACCAATTATACTAAAGCAACCAACGCCTGTCGGTTAGATTTCAGTGACAGTATCAAAACCATTTGTAGGATTAAAGATACAATTCCAAAACTCATTTATGACTATCATATCCACTGTGTGGTAGTCTTGCTGCAATGTTATCAGAGCTGAGTCTAACATTAGCAGCTCTGTCCAGTCCATTATTGGGTTTGGGAAGTACAGCAACTCCCTCCAAACCTTTGGTCCAACTACAGTCAGAAAGCAGCAACAATTCTAAGAAGGTTTCAAGAGCTAATCAACTTAAAGTTATATTTAAGATAGCAAAGTTGATGGGGCCTCATAGAAATGAAAGGCAGATTAGATTTGATTCATTAATACCAAGTATTTCTTCCTTAATCAGCTTTTGTCATCCTGTAAACTGAGCATGTGCAGTCAGACATTTTGAAACTAAAGAAAGTTGAAAAACTATGAAGATTGAACTTTGAGTTTTACTTTTCATACATAACAGTCTGGTGTACTGTACCTATGGGTCCTCTGTAATGCTTTGACCTGCCGCTGAAGCAAATGGTAACATTGATGCAGACAGTTGGAGTCTTGTGTTCGTGGCACAGCGCCACCCGTTGGTCAATCTGTTCTGGCAGAATCAGAGACACTTTCACCTGAATCACTGGTCGGGTCCTAAAGAATAAAGGAGAGAAATAATGACAGGATGTGTTTTATTTTTCATGAGCATGAATCTGCTTCTTGAAAATGTTCTGTTTCAGGACACATGCTCCCCACAGAGTTTATGCAACCTTTGTTTTTCCTAATCACAGATCTGTTGCTAGATCTACTCTTTAATCTTCTATGCCAGAAATACACCCAGAGAGGATGGAACTACACTACCAGTCAAAAGTTTGGAAACACCTTCTCATTCAAGGGTTTGTATTTATTTTAATTATTTGAAACACTGTAAATAAATACTGAAGACATCAAAACTATGAGAGAACATATATGGAATTATTTAATGAACAAAAAAGTGTTAAACAAAGCAGAATATGTTTTATATTTTAGATTCTGTAAAGTAGCCCCCTTTTTCCTTCATGACAGCTTTGCACACTCTTGGTATTCTCTCAGTCTGATCCTTGAAGTGGTCTCCTGGAATGGTTTCTAATTAACATGAGCCTTGTCAAGAGTTCATTTGTAGAATGACTTGCCTTCTTAATGTGTTTGAGACCATCAGTTGTGTTGTTCAGAGGTAGGGTTAGCACACAATGGATAGCCCTATTTGACTACTGCTGTAATCCAGATTATGGCAAAACCAGATTATTTCATAGTTTTGATGTCTTCAGTATTAATCTACAATGTTTAAAATAATTAAAATAAATGAAACTCATTGAATGAGAAGATGTGTCCAAACTTTTGACTGGTAGTGTACATGTGGAACATTTCATGGTCCTGTATTTCATTCTTCAGTAAGATTTTACCTGAGAACTACAGCTGAGTCTGACAGGAACGCACCAACAGCCACATCTACAAATACAGAGACAGTTTGATCAGGTTCAAAGCATGACGAACAATGATTACAATACAGCAGCAGATAAACAGTGGTTTTGAGAGTTAAGTTTACCTCGGTAACCATTATCATCGATGTCAATGCCAGAGCTCAGTGACTGGCCAAACATCCTGAGGTCACGACCCAGGGTGGATCCAGATATTCTCTGAAAACAGACACATTATGTTAGATTAGAGGGACATGTATCTGAATGCAGCTGCTTATCAGTGTTTATACAAAAAGACATAAATGAAAATAAATTGATTGTAAATGAGTGTGCTTAGCATTTTAAACAGTGTTCACATCTTTACATTTATTATCTTCATATAAATCACTATTATTGATTTTTTTACTCAAGACTAAGCGTGGGATGTCCAGCTTTGTACCCACTTCTATCAGACCCATGTACACCTGAGCTAGTCTGAGTGCTTGGCCATCATACTTTATTATTATTATTTATTTATGAATGTATATTTTTAATTAACTTGTTCTGAAAGGTGACATGTTTTAAAACTGCACTTGTATGTTGTCTTTTTAGTCTGTCCAGCTTGCTTAGTTTTGTGTTCTCACTGATTCTTTTACACAAACGGAGGATAAATAATGTTCTTTGAATTCTAATTTCTACCTGAGATGGAGTTGGTGAAATGCCGTCCTTTCTTCCATTGTAAATGTAGACAGCTCCTTTAAGTTCGTCTTCCTGTGGGGCGCCAATTGCAACATCTGCACACACAAACACATATTGTAAACAAAAAAAAATCACCTAGTTTGACTATGATTTTAAATGACTTAAACCCACCAGTACCCGGTTGGTGAAAAGGTACTTGTTCAACAAGTATGCATGTACACACACATTCACACACTCACATAAAAATGAACAGGAGTTTATGATACAGTATTTGTGGGAACTTATGTGGCCTAAATTTGCAACCTGTGACCTGATATGTGATTTTCTTTATTTTAGGCTTGACTTGAAATTTGTTTTTTGACCTCTGGGTAGCCACGTCCAATATTTCAAAGGGGCAGCAGTCAAACGGAGACACTGACATATGACCTCAGTTTCTCTAAAAGTTCAACAGGTTGAAAGAATGCAGGATTAGTACATAAACCTGAGAAAACTACAGCATGGTCCTTTAATATTTAACCTGAGTCCTTTGAAGATGTGAGGGTCGCAAAGTCAAACAGGTTTTTTTACAAAGAGCAAGTAGCTACACCCAAACACACACACGCACACACACACACACACCCTTTTATACTGCTGTGGCAGATTAGAAGGCAGGTTCAGTTGCAGAGCAGCAACGGTTTGTCATTACAGTTTTAATGAACTTAATAGCACACTCCACCCTTCACACAAACGGCGAGGGGTCTGAATGTGTGTGTGTGTGTGTGTGTGTGTGTGTGTGTGTGTGTGTGTGTGTGTGTGTGTGTGTGTGTGTGTGTGTGTGTGTGTGTGTGTGTGTGTGTGGCTGTGAGGGCGTTGGGTCAGTGTCATGCGTCCTGTGTTATCAGAAAGTGGCAGTGATTGGCGTTAGTGGGTGGGATGAAAAATATCTAAAATACACAACATGTGTTTTTGACTGTTTAGTGCAGGGGCAGTAATTGCAGAATTGTTGGAGTATCTTCAGTATTTTGTGAGTCAGAGGATCAGAATTTGCTTAATGGCCTAATTACTGCTGTTGAAGAGCCCTTGAGCAAGAAAATGAATCCCAGCTGATCCCAACAACTGCTCAGTGGAGAACTTAAGAGAAAGCGCAACTGCTGCTCCTGAAGTAGTCGTAAAAGTAACAGTGAAGTGTTGTTGAGTTCTTCTTACAATTCATGCTGTTTGTATTGTCTCTCTGTTTTTGAGCCCATTACTTAGAAGTTTGATTTTAAATGTCTGTCAGTATAAACTCTATATTACATGCATGAAAGCAACCTTTACAAATAAGAATATTTTTAATAGCAATATTTTGCAGGAGCAGCAGTATTAATGAGTAGAGTCTGAATTAGTGAAACCAGTGTGGTAGTTCTGTTAGCTGTAGGATTAGCTGGAGTTAGTGCGTTTGCCGTGACGCTAGCAGCACTAACAACTTTGGGCGGCAGTGGCTCAGTCCATAGGGACTTGGCTTGGGAACCGAAGGGTCGCCAGTTCGAGTCCCAGTATGGATGAAGTTTGGCAGGTGGACTGGTGGCTGGAGAGGTGCTGGTTCACCTGCCTGGGCACTGCCGAGGTGCACTTGAGCAAGGCACCTAACCCCCAACTGCTTGGGGTGCGCTGGTTGATGGCAGCATCCTCACTCTGACATCTCTCCCTAAGCATGTTCACTGCATGTGTGTGCATGATTGTACATATATACCAAAAACTGTGTGTTTGTCTATTAACCAAAAAATAGCACAAGTGAAAAAATTGAATTTCCCCCCTGGGGATTAATAAAGTACCTTTCTTCTTCTTCTTTCTTTCTTTCTTATGTAACGATATATTGCAAATAGGTAAAAAAATATTTATTAAAAGATTATTCATGAGCCTGCTCCTCACGTTGATATTCAGCATGTTTAACATTTTGAACACCTCAATACGATCCGTAGCTGTTTAATACAGTCAGTAATATACACTGTGTCGTGCAGGACAATTTGATTTAGGGGGAAAACACATTTGGTATTCTTTTTGAAATGGAAAACTTTTATGTTTTTTTAATGATTAAAAGATAATTGATCGTTAACATTTCAAAGATCGATCAAGGAGAATACTTGAAATTAACATCCCTAATTTAAAGAGATTTACCTTATTTATTTTCATATCTAATACTTTCATTTGGGAATCGTTCACTTTCCATTTCTCTATAATTGTTCTGAAATTTTCCAGCAAGGTATTTTTGTTCAGTCATTTTTAGTTTTTTTGCGAAGGTACTGAAAAAATGTGTGCAGTGGTTTTATTTGAGTTACAACACACCTTAAAATGAATAAGGATGACTCTGTTTACAAAGAAATATAAGAGAAAAAATATATATTCCAACTGTCCATACCTGAGAATTGAAATAAAATAATAGTTATTTAAATTTTGAGTTCAATCCAGTTTTCTTGAAAATCGTTAGAGAATCGTGAGTGAATCGTATCGTGGGTTGAGTGTATCGTTACATCCCTACTAACACCCGTAGTAGTAGTAATGTCAGAAGCAGTGCTGCTAGAATTTGCAGTAGGAGAAGTTGTTGTCAGTAGATGACAACAAAGTGAGTGTGAGAACTTTAGAGAGAACTCTAAAGCAGCTGAAGCAGTGGTTATTAATAGATGCAGACACAGAGGCGAAAGCATTTTGCAGAACTTCTAGCAGTGCTGATTTGAATAGTATGTAAGGTGGTGTAAGCATCAGTTGTATTCATACTGGCATGTAAGTTTTCACCAAACAAAAGCTGATAGTTCAAGCTGTGCATTACCAGGGTAGTCATCATCATCCAGGTCCCCCAGGTTAGCGATGGTCTCTCCAAATCGGGCAGCATAGGCGTCTCTGCCAGTCAGCTGAAACTCCGCCTCCACCAGTTTTGCCTGAGACGAAATCAGTTTGTGAAGAAAGAGACACAAACAAACTGAGTGTTAGGTTTTGTAGGTTACAGTCACCTCATTGCTTGACATTAATTTGATGTTGTCATCCCTCTGGTGAGAAGTTCAGGATATTTTTAACTCACACATGTTATATCAGGAAGTCATGATGGATTTACAGAGGCTTTTATTGTCCTTTCTCACACTGATCTTTATCTGTGCACTGACTTATTAGTCATATTTAGAGTTATTTTTAACTGACAGCATTAACACATGGGTTTAGTAATGTGCAAACTGAAAGTTCACCGAAAAGGTGTTAATGGAAGTTCACTTGATATGACTCTTATGACATTCCCTATTGTTACAACTAGTGACAGTGTCAAAAATACATATACTACTAGTCAAAAGTTTGGGCACACCTTCCCATTCAATGTTTTTTAATTATTTTCAACATTGTAGATTAATACTTAAGACAGGGGTGTCAAACTAATTTCAGTTCAGGGTCCACATACAGCCCAAGTTGATCTAAAGTGGGCCGGACCATTAAAATCACAACATAACAACCTATAAATAATGACAACTCTAAATTTTCCCTTTGTTTTAGTGCAAAAAAGTACAAGCACATTCTGAAAATGTTCACATTTAATGAACTATCTTTCTACAAAAACTCTTGTATTTTTGACCATGATGAGTCTCATAGTGGGCCGAATATTTTAATCTTTAAGCCCTGAAACCTGCTGCGAACACACCAAACACACAGGTTACCCATTCACCTGACACCGAATGTAATGTTTACTGCAAAAGAAAAGATAGACTATAATAATGAAGAAGGTAAAGTTGACTATTTAGTGGATCATCTTATAGTGCTCTAAAAAGTCTTTATGAATCTCAACCGGATTATGCAAACAGCAAGTTGCCTAATCTATTTCCTCACTTTAAGAAAAAAGTCCCAGGAAAAAAAGCGCCTTTCAGGTGCGCTCCGTCAACAATATAATTTAATGCGACCCCTAGAGGACAAATCTGAAATCGCAGTTACTTTTATTGAAAAATTGCAGTCTTAATGTCTTCTATGTAACCCTTTCATTTTGCAAAGTTATTCCGCGGGCCGGATTGGAACCTCTGGCGGGCCGGCTTTGGCCCGCGGGCCGCATGTTTGACACCCCTGACATAAGACATCAAAACTAAATCAATCAATCAATCAAGCTTTATTTATACAGCTCCTTTCATACAAGTCAAATGCAACCCAAAGTGCTTTACAGCAGTTAAAAACAAGAAAGAAGCAGAAATAAAATAATGGCAAGACATATTAAAAAAAAATTAAAGTTGATTTTAAAATAGAGACTAATGCACACCAACAACAATAAAATATGTGTAATTAAAATAAGTTAAAGCGTCAAATTAATATTGAGAATATAAAAAGTTAAAATAAATGCATTTACAAAGGGGTAAGGATAAAAGTTGAAAATAAAATTAAAGCTAAAAATGTAAATGAAACTGAGCAGATAAATTAAAATAGATAAATGAAAATAAAATAAGATAAACAGCTGAAATGAGTAAAATAATAAAGCAACATTTAAATCAATATAACAGTAAAAAGTAAGTAATAAAAATGTTAAACCCTACATAAAAGATAGACTGAATAAATACTTTTTTAATTTAGGTTTATTAAATTAACATTTGACAAGGCTAATGTTAATTAGAAAACCTTCCAGGAGACCACTTCATGAAGCAGACTGAGAGAATTTAAGAGTTAAATATAAAACATATTCTGCTTTGTTTAACACTTTTTTGTTCATTAAATAATTCCATATATGTTCTTTCATAGTTTTAATGTCTTCAGTATTAATCTACATGAATGAGAAGGTGTGTCCAAACTTTTGACTTGTAGTGTATGAAAGTATGTTGAGTATATTGAATAACAACTGCATAAGCAGCATACTGTGACTGTGACAAAAAGTATATAGTGTTAAATGAGTTGTGGAATTGGAACAAGAAACACACAGAAGAACGTGATCTCACTGTCGGCCATGTTGGCTCTACAGATTTACAGATCTGTGCATGCTCACCTGCCCCTGGTTAATGTACACATGAACTCTTCCCTCCTCCCTTGTGACGCCTGTTGTCATCGGAGCACCGACCAACAGATCCGACAGACCATCAGAGTTCAGATCCACAGCACAAACACTGGAGCCAAAGTAAGATCCCAGCTGCACAAAAACACACACAATGCTAAGTGCCAAGTGTTGCATTGGTTTAAATGGAGGATGTTAATTCTTAGCAACTTCTTACCTCTGTTCCGGACACTTCAGAGATGATCTGCAGCATTTTGCCATCTATTGAGAAGATGAAGACCTGCACAACACAAAAACACACACACAAACACACACACACACACACATTCAGACTGTCAGTAAGAAAGACAGAATAGACAGACACACAGATTGACTGATGGACCGGTAAGACCTACCTTGCCCTGTTGGTTGTACTGTGGAGCTCCACCCACCACCTCCACTACACCAGGACTGGAAAACTGACCAGCTCCAACAGAGTAACCTGAACAGCAGCAGGACACATAACCAGGAAATACATCAGTACATAGGTTACTGAAATGCTTAAGTTTTCCTTCATGCTTAATAATATGTGGCTTTTTACACCATTATTTGAAGACAGTACTTCTCAGACTAAGATTTGTATGTAGCACTTACTTAAAGAATAAATGTGTTTATCTCAAACTGTTTAGATAGTGTTCCACATGTCTGTGAGTTGTTAACAGCTTCATCAGTTTCTCTTTGAACCTCTCACATGGTTGCATTTAAAATGATTACTGGAGGACTGAAACTATCCAATATTTCACATAAAAGACCCACGAAGATTAAAGAAAAGACCAAGAATGAAAACAAATTCAGCAGCACTTTGTCTGAAGGAGCATTTCACAGCTGAACTGCACTTTTATTTTTAAAACTTTAAGTGCATGAGATTAAGATGATTCATTCAGAGGTAGGATTTTGATTGCAGGTCTTTCACTGGCAACTTCTTCCAAGACTGATGACAATCGATGTCTACTGCACAGAACATTAAGCCTTTCACTTTGATTTTTACTTAAAGAGAAAACCAGACCTGCAAAAATCTAGTGTACACAGCTGGACACTTGATATACAGTTAGAGTTCAGTGTGAATTCTGGCAGCTATTTTAGATTTAGTCTTAGACGAAAATGCCGGTTAGTTTTAGTCACATTTGAGTCTTTTCAGCCCTTTATAGTTTTAGTCTAGTTTTAATCGACGGAAACTCAAAACATTACACTCTAGTTTTGGTCACATTTTAGTCTTTGATTTTTGCCAAAGCATTTTCTCTCTTTAAAATAATGAATGCAGTAGTTTAGATATCGGTATCAGGGTTGTACCAAGTGTTAAAATCGTCAAGATTTCCCTCTTTTGCTTGGGAATCCAAAGCTTGATCTGTAAGGCAACTGGACTGGTAGGACTGGTAGGTACGGATCAAGCTTTTTCAAGAATTTCTACCAGTCCAGTTGCCTTACGGATCAAGCTTTGGATTACCATGACCTGGATGGCTGAGAACCTTCACAGACATTTTGCTTGTGTAATATCTTAAGTTAAATAATTCAGCCAGGAAAACATGGATTTTGAATGTCCTACGGTCGGCCACTAATGTTTTTGTCTCGTCATCGTCTTGTTAACAAAATCAAAACATATGTTCGTCAGAGTTTTTATTATCAGTGATGCACTTTAGCTCGTCATAGTCTCGTTTTCTTTATTAAAAAATGAGTCGTTGACAAACATTTATCATCATTCAAAATTAACTCTCATCTGAGGGCGTATTCTTCTGCTTTTTTCTTTATGCCTTCACTTTCATCTGTGATGGTTACTCCTTTGACTGCTCCAAGTCAGATTCACTAAATTATTTTCAGAAACTGTTCAAATGTGTCATGAATCACTCCTCCGGGCACTTTGACTCAGCTTGTGTTGAAATGAGGAACTGTCTGCCTGGTTGAAAAAGAAGAAGGTGGCAGGTCACCCTGTTAAATCTCATTTACTATTATATCTCCCCTGAAGTAAAAGGTGTCGACAAAGGACAAACAATAATTATTTGACGGTATCTGGGGCCTATTTATGAATTTTCTTCAGGATAAGGATTTGTCACACATATTGAACTAGGCTGGGAAAGAGTTGGCATGTCTGTAATATTGGTTGTTTTTGCAGAAACTGTTTTCAGACAGAACATTTGTGAGTAACAAATCATCAATGACAATGTACTCCCTTTGGTTATCTTTAGTTAATACAGACAATAATAATGTAACATTTTGTAATTAAGGTTTTTTTGTTTTTTTGTTTTTCCCTTGTATTCTTATAGATTTTCCCTTTATTCTATAGATGTGTATATATGTGCGTGTGTATGTATATATACACGTATGTATATATGGAAATGAATAAAAAACTCAATAAACATATTGCTAACAAAAAAAAGGTGTCAACAAATACTTGATAGCTATTTTGCTGACAGCAGGTAAAAAGGCTCTCACCCAATGATGGATGATGCAGGCTGGACATACAGTAAATAACTGGATAGATGTGACAATAGAGATTTACAGAATGGAAAAGGTAACTTTCTCTTTAAATTTGAGGCTAGAAGTGTTCAGATCACACTGGGCAAACGTCTGAGACCTGACTTTGTCTATTAGGTGCATTGTAGGAACATTCATGTGTTTTATTTCATTTTATTTTCAATTTATTTTACTTTTATTCTTGTAACTCACTTTAATTCTTTGTGTCGTAATACTGTATTGGTATTATTCAAGGCCAGAGTGCTGATACTGCTTGATTTACTTTATTTCTGGTACTTTCTCTCTGGATGTTTATAATTTTTGATTTGCCATAAAAAGAGAAAACCAAGTCCATAGAGGCTAAAATGTAGATATACGTTTTAAACTGTATTCAAAGAGAAGAATGTTGTATGCTCGTTATGTACTTATGTCTTGAATATTGTATAATTGTAATGACAATGTTCTATGGCACAAATAAAATAAACAAATTTAAAAAAAGAAATCTCATTTACTGCTTTGTTACTTTTGACCCAGGCTAACTGTTTTCGCCTGTTTGTAGTTTTAGTGCTAAGCTAACCTACATCTTACTGTAGCTTGATTTAGAAGAGTGTCGTGTACTTAAAAGACTGCAACACCAAAAATGGGGAACCCTTGCACAACATGCATGAGTAACTTTTTCAACATTGACCCAAAACTCATAACGCATCACGCCATAAACAATGGCTCCCATTGGTCCATTTGTAGAACTCTTGTTGCTGCTATTTTTCTTTTATCACCAAGATCAACCCCGACACCAAGGTTTGCTTTGAATTCTCAGCAAACTATCAAGGAAGCATGATTACCAAAATCAAGAACTACTTTTGTTCTATCAGTAAGAGCAGGCAGTAAAAGTTGAAGATGGATTACATTTGAGTACATCTAGAGTAAATTTGAACCTTTGAACGATACAGACAGACCACATGAGGTTGGTCACTTGTTTCTTTGATTAGGGCTTGACATTAGTGGTTGTGAATGATAAGAATGTCAGTTATTATGCATAACTGTGCAAGTGTGTGTGCTTGTGTGAGGACTCTACACGTGTGCAAACTAAAACCCCAAACTGTGATGCTGCTACTTCCCGTTGTGTGAGATAAACGGCTGCACGCACTCACCCAAACACACACACACACACACACACAGCTGCTATAACTGAAGATCTGACACTCTGCAGTTGGCGTTACGGTTCAATTATCTTGTTCTTTCTTCTTTCCAGCATTGTCATCAGTCTGTTTTTAGTCTGTGTGTGCCCTCTCTGACACTGTGACATTTTTTTTCACCCTATTTCACAGTAAAAAGGAACACGTTCATCTAAAGAACATCTCACCTCTCTGCTCAGCTTCCTGTTTTTTCTGTAAAAGACCAGCGGTAACTAAGTAAATGAACTCACAGTGCCTTCACACTTTAGAAAACGAGGTGAGCATGTTGTGTTCCTCTAATATGAAACCTTTATTTAAGCTTTGAGGTGAAGTGTGTCTCAGTACATCAGTTTTTATCTCTGCATCTGCATTGTCAGAGTAATGGGAGCATTATTTGATACTCTATTACAAAAGTCTTAATTAAGATTTCAGGAGAAGCGTCAGTAAGTGGTTACTCCTTAGAAGCAACTTTTGACAGATGCTCACTTCAGCTATTTCTTGTATAGTTCCTCCCTGCAACATTTCAAATTAGGGATGTTAACAATTAATCAAATGTTGATTAATTGATTGTTAAGACCTTACTCAAACACGTTTTTTACTTTTTATTTTGTATCACGTGGAACAAATGACATGTGGTCTCAAATTTCGTTCAGCTATCAGGGAGATGTTTCACATTTAAAGCATGTTTCGATGTGAATCAGCTGACTGAAGGTGTTGCGCAAAGCGGAGATGCTCTGCTGGCAGCTGTGTGCCAGGTCTCCATTTTTCTCAATTAGAATGAGTAAACAGAAAACTGGACGCTGTGAGTCTGAAATATGTTTTTGGTCAGTTATCGTGATGCAGTAAATCCACATGTTGAAGTCTGAGCCTTCACTTTTATGACTGTATGTCCGTGGAGATATCTTTTTGAGCATGCTCCACACGTTGAAATTCAGCATGTTTAACATTTTGTACGCCTCAATATGATCTGTAGCTATTCAATCCCCCTCAGTTATTTACATTGTGTCCCAAAGGAAAATTTGATTCAGGGGCAAAAACGCATTTGGGAGTGTTTTTGACATGGAAAACGTTTAATCAATTATCGATTGTTAATATTTCCAAAGATCGATCATGGAGAATACTTAAAATGTACATCCCTATTTCAAACTGATCCTCTGACAAAACAATGCAGAATAAATCCACATCTTGTACAGTAGACTTCTTTTAAACAGGACAGCTAACTGAGTACTCTCATGATAACAAATGCATTGTTCAGGGTTCCCACTCTTTTCCAGAGATCATTTTCCAGGACATTTCAATGACATTTTCAGTGATGATCAAGCTGGTATAACATTCTAAATTTTGTTCCTAATTTAGTTCCTAAATAGTCTAATATGTTCCTCTCAGTGGAAGTCTACATTGAAGACGTGCAGTCTATGGCTATCCATGAAATCATCTCTTACATGATTAAAAATGATGGCAAATTGATTATAGAATAATGCAACTGCAGATGTACAGCACTTCACTTTATTAGTGCAACCAAGCAACAATGATGGGCAACTCTCATCTCAGCTTTCTCTTTTCTCAAAAAATATAAAGTTAGCTAAGTAAAAAACAAAAGAGCCAGCAAAGGACTCTAGAAGCTGCCTTAGTGAAACAAATAAATAATAATAATATTCAGAGGATCAGTGCATAAATTGACCTAAATAGATCTGAATGACAAAAATGGCCACACATGTTGAATGGGGATGTGTTTTTTTTTAACCTTGTTAGATCACAAGCAGTCATGTTGGAATAATTTTCCAGGACAATCTGTGATTTTCCAGGACATTTGACTTTTTCTCCCATTTTCCAGGTGTTTTCCAGTACTGGAAAACTGGTCAACTGTTTTCAAGGTTTTCCAGGACGCGTGGGAACCCTGATTGTTTCTTTCATTTCATTTTAATTTGATGCTCAGACCATGATTACATGGTATGGAGCCGCAGAACATAAAATTACAAATAACAAAACAATATAATGATGGCACACGGCATTGCTGAAGTACAGCAGATCTTACTTAAACAATGAAAGGACATTCTTCAGAAAAGCCTCTAATTTACAGATACAATTTGGCTTATCTGATTGCAAAAGCAGAATTAATTTAAACACAGAGGGACGTTTGAAATAATACCTGGGTATGAACCTCTCTCTATTATTCAGAATGCTTGTGTTCCTGCATTCAAACAAAATATGGTACTCATCGCTCACACGATCATCATTACAGAGATCCTGATTTCTATCCAGGCCTTTATACCTTCCAGTGACCTTAGGGATCCTGATGTTATTCGTTCTAAAATTACAGAGAGCCGGTCTATACTTCTGGTTTTCAAATAACACATATTTTACTAGTTTTACATCTCATTTAAATTGTACATATAAATGATACATGATGTTTTTTTCTTTTGCAGAAACTGATCTTTAAAGGTGACATATCATGCAAAATCGACTTTTTAATGGTTCTCTACCTGAAATATGTGTCCCTGGCATGTCTACAAACCCCCCGAGAATGAAAAAAATCCATTCTGCCCCTGTTTTGATTTCTCCACCTTTCTGTAAATGTGTGTGAAACGAGCCGTTTCAGACTTCTGTGTTTTTGTTACGTAACAACAATATCCGGTCTGTCACGGAGTCAGAGCTCGGAGCTTGTTCAGCCCATAGACTGTAAAAAATAATACTGAATCCCTCCTCCGTTTTTCATTACCTGCACAAATGTGTGCTAACAAGAAGCGTAGGAGGGAGGCATGCTAGTTGTAGGCTGTCTTAACTAACACAAAGGTCGGTTTTACTCCCCACGTCTGCAGATTTGAAGATCTAGTGGATGATTTTTATTTATCATTGATAAGTGCTAGCACTAGTTAGCATAGCTACATAGCGTAGCTGTAGCTGTGTACCAAGACACACGTCGACATACTGACAAATAAAACAACAAGAAACACTAAATCTGTGACCAATCCTTCAGAAAAGGTCCCGCTGCCTTTCTGGTAGAGGTCGGTTTTACTCCCCACGTCTGCAGATTTGAAGATCTAGTGGATGATTTTTATTTGTCATGGATAAGTGCTAGCGCTAATTAGCATAGCCCTATAGCTACATGTTCATAGCTGTAGCTGTAGCTGTGTAGCAAGACACACGTCGACACACTGACAAATAAAACAACAAGAAACACTAAATCTGTGACCAATCCTTCAGACAGGTCCTGCTACAGGCGCCTCTCCGTCAGGATCAGATTCTGGATCAGACTCAGAGGGTTGAAGTAACGTGATCTCTGAGCAGCCGTGTATATTCAGCCAACATGTAAACATTAGATCAACGTGCTGGAGAGCCGAGGCACATCCACTTCCTGAGGGGGCGTGGTCAGAGAGAAAACAGAGTGTTCTGAGGAGGACTGAAGAAGAGGGCTTTTCAGGCAGACCACAATCTGATTTCAAAGTGTTTTTTTGAGCATAAACTTTAAAGACATGTTTTGGGGACCTCTTAGACCAATATATATTGATGAAAAAAGCGTGATATGTCACCTTTAATGTTACACTGCTCTCTTATAAGTGGAAATGCTTGATACGTTTAGCAGTAACTTCATATCATGTTCAAACTAACTTCAGCTCAGTGTGAAAAATCAAGTCTTCTCATTTATTTCAATCAGCACCCTGCTATGTAAACCTGAGGCCTTCAGCATGTCAGAAATACAACTGAAGTCCATACTTCAGGTTGTGTTAATCTTTGCTTGAATAATGTTGGACTTGTCAAGCCAGCAGCAGGGCTCTTAACCGATCCCTCGCATTATTTATTAACAAGCAAATTAATTCAGTGATTTATCAGAGAGCTGACAGCACGCGTTCATTGCACCGGGCCTGATTAATAATAAAAGCTTTAACAACAAAATAAGCTTTAAAATCTATCACTTGTTTATGATACTGCTGAATAAAAGCAAAATGTGATAAACTGACTGTATAAAAACTTTCACATGAAGCTTGGCTCTATGCCGACCGTCAGAACACAGGAAGCATTTCGCCACAGTGTTGCTGTGACTCTAGAGCTGTTGATGCAGCTCTCAGAGTTCAACACACAATCACTGGTTTCATGTCTTAGTCTATAAAAAACAAAACAGACACTTCTCACAACAAGCGTCCAAAACAGCATCCTGTGTGGTCGGGTGTCAGAGTTTATTTGCTTATCAACTACTGCAACAAGCTTAAAAGTGAAGTAGATTTATTATTATTATTGTAACTAATGCTTTAACATTTATTTATCTTATTTCATTATCTATTTATCTATTTATTTCTTGTATTCATCTGATCTTGTTAACGCTTACTTATTTTATTAATTTTACTGTATTGATTTTATTTATTTTTAAAGTATTTTATTTATAATCCTGCCTTTTATAATTTTACCATAGCTGTTGTTTTCTGTCTCTGCTGTTTTCTGAAGCACTTTGGGCTGCATGTTTACATGTATGAAAGGTGCTTTATAAATAAAGTTGAGTTGGGTTGAGATTTGTGCAGCAGCCAATGAAATATTAATATAAAGTGAAATTCTGGATTAAATGACTCAACACTTTTATGGTCATCTAAAAAGTCATCTGCTTCCTCCTTTACACAAGTGCGACCAAAATACCAGTATAAAATGCAGAAAGAAGCAGCCAGTGACCCCTTCAATGCACAAAGCATGCTGGATACATACTGAAACAGAGAAGTCGAGCAGCTTTTTAACACTTTTCTCCACAGATTTTAGAAAACATTTGTACAATATTAAGTAAATACAGCTTGTGCAGAGCTGGTTTCACTGAATAGACTTCAGTTTAAGACAACAGGAGGTCAGTGGAGGGTGATTTGCGTGAGTCTCTGATAAATGTTGGCAAGCAGTGGGTCAGTCCGCACCTCTCAACTATCAATGCCAATGTAGGCTGCGCTCAACTACTGAGGAGGAGGCTGGCTGGGTGGCGTTAACAGATGGTATCAGAAAGAGCTCCACATCTGCATAAAAACTGCACATTGTTGAACACAATGGAAGTCCTCATGCAGGAGGACAGTTGCAACTTTTTCCTCTCTGGGATGTGGATTACTATTTTCTATCAGTTAGCTGTTTAGCAGCTGGTTTAATTATGTCTAGTGAGCAAACGTGCATAATTAGAGGTTTTGTTTTAAGTAAGAACTGTGGCTCAGTTGGTAGAGAAGGTCATCTATCAATCGGAAGGTTGGCGGTTCAATCCCAGCTCCAGCAGTCACATGCCAAAGTGCCCTTGAGCAAGACACTGAACCCCAAATTGCTCCCGCTGTTGTTCAGTGGTTTGTGAATGTGTTTGAATGACATTAGCTAATACTGATGGGCTCTACTACATAGCAGCCTCTGCCATCAGTGAGTGAACTGGTGTGAACGGGTGAATGTGACGAGCAGAGTAAAAGTGCTTTGAGTAAAGAGTAGGAAAGCGCTATATCAGTACAAGTCCATTTACCATTTCATATTCGGTTGTTCCTTTAAACTGTTTAGTACAATGGTAGTACCTCCAGCAGCCAAAGAGACCTTTATTGTAACCCAGTATCAGCCGGAAGTGTTTGATTTGCTGTAGGAGTGACTGTTTGTGATTCACAGTCAAAGTTGACTTTAGTTGAGGTTATGTGGAGAAATCTAGAGCACAGTGGTAGCTGTGGCAGTATCACATAGAAGTACTACAGTAGAAGTGCAGAAGGTGTATCATTTACCAAGGTAGCTTCCGAAGCTGACAGCTCCAATGTCGTCCAGGTACACAGACATCCCTCCACTGGACGTATTAAAGACCAGAACTGAACCCGTCCAATAAGAGGTCCCCGGTGCTCCCATGATGATCAGATCCTGAAGAGAGAAGAAGATAACTAAACTCAGAGAGATAAAAAAAGATGTTAGGAAATGTGATGTAATATGACTGAAGGATACAGACCCAATTTCTATTTGGGTTTTATAACATCTCTGTCCCTATGCTATCTCTTTATAATAGCTCTTAAATCAAAAAGGCATAGCTCATGTATTTTATGTTTTTAATCGAGAGTTGTAAGATTTATTTTTGACACAGGAAGGAGACAAAAACTTCGTTCTCTTTTCTGAAAAAGTGGAAATGAATGTTCTAGAAGGCTTTCCTGTGCTTAAGATTTAAAAGCAATATGTAGTTCTAAAGTTATAGAGGACAGCAGTGATGGATAACAGTCTGTTGGTGAAAACAGTAAAGTCTCTAAAGGAATTTGAAGAAGCTTGTTGTGTTGTGTTGTGTTACTGACCTCTGTCAGGAAGTTGGAAATACCGGCCTGACATGACCCATAATCCTCACCAAACTTACGCTGGTGGTCTGAAAAACACAGACGGAAACAAATATACATGTTGAGGAGTGAAGGTGAACAAATAAATAAGATAAGACTCTTTTTTTCCCTCCTGCAGCTAAACAGCTGCTGCTTTCACACACAGGCAAGAAGCGAGGCCCTCAAACTATCCCAAGGTCAGGAATGCCTGAATGAAAATGCAGAGGAGGATCGTTTATTATTACAAAGGTTTTGGAAAACATACATGAATTCAGGAAAGGTAAAAGTCAAGGGAAATGTATTTAAAGGTTAAGGTGTAAAGGACTGTGACACGTATTCTGACTGACTTTAAAGAGGGTGCTTCTTGTGATTTAATAAATGGAGCGCTGCCTGTGAGCTAGTTCAGGCAGACAACTCAAGCTGCACTCATTCATACTGACACTTCATCATCCTCTCTATCAGCTGATCTTAACATCCTCTCATTTGGTGGAGCTGCAAGTCTCCCTGTCTCTTCCTCTGCTTTGCAAGTGCTCCTGCTGTCCTGCTCAGTGCTGTGTGAAAACTTTGTACCCACCTCCTCCCCGGCATCCACCTGCGGGCTCCGAGGGGGGTTAGTCCTATCTCATTGCTCCTAAATGTCTGCATTTAAATATCTACAAGGAGTAATGAGGTTCGGAGCCCATACGCCAAACACAATACTGTATGCTGCAATAAACTTTATCTTAAGTAAAAGTGAGTTGTCTGACTGAACTTTATTTACCCGTTAGGAAAGTAGTCTGTGTAAAAGCATGAGTGCTTACAAAAACAAACAAGAAATGTCACAAATAGGAGTAAGTGTGCTTATTATTCTCCAGAAATAACTGAGAAATACAGTCAAGCACTCAGGTGAGTCACTTAAACATAGTCACCTCCTGTTTTTCACCTGCAGTGGCAACTTTTAGCAAAAACCTTCTTGCCACTTCTGTAGGAAGTGATATTCACTGATTTGTGCGTTGTAAAACAGGTTTACTCAAAAATGAAATTGATGCTGTATAAAATTAAACAAACTGAGAATTTACTGAAGGGCTGCACGGTGGTACAGTGGGTAGGGCTGTTGCCTCACAGCTAGAAGGTTCCTGGGTGCCTTTCTGTGTGGAGTTTGCATGTTCTCACGGTGCATGCGTGGGTTCTCTCCGGGTACTCCGGCTTCCTCCCACAATCCAAAAACATGCTCAGATTGATTGATCACTCTAAATTGCCCGTAGGTGTGAGTGTGTGCATGAATGGTTGTCTGTCTCTCTGTGTTAGCCCTGTGATAGGTTGGCGACCTGTCCAGGGTGTACCCTGCCTTCCGCCCGAAGCCAGCTGGGATAGGCTCCAGCCCCCCGTGACCCCTAACGGGATAAGCGGTCAAGATAATGGATGGATGGATGGAGAATTTACTAAAAAATCACATCTCTAGTCGCTATTAACACATATTTCCACAAAAGTGACAAAACAAAAACAAACCATTTTTCTAGGGTTAGAAAATGTGTTGCTCCTTGTCCTGCTCAGATAAAAGTACACATTGCAGCGCACATGCTCAGTTGCTCCCATTTAGCAGCACCAATTACAGGCAGCATGACAATTAAAGGCACATACACTCAAATCACTCTACGGCTCTAACATTACCCATACATGACAAAAGCTGACATGGATTTAGGAATGGAGTGGCTATTGTTACAGGTTGGTTTGATAAAGCTACCTACCATGTCGACAAAAAAAATGGGCCCATACTTTAAAATGTGTGTGTACCTCTGTAGCAGGGGATCATGGGTTGGCCATGTTTCAGGTCTTCGCCATAGCGATAACAAACTCCATTTGGCAGCTTGTTGTTCTGACCGTCTTTCTTTGAGTGGTAGACGTTCTTCCAGCGGTGAGCACAAGCCTGAACACACACACACACACACACACACACACACACACACACACACACACACACACACACACACACACACACACACACACAGAATGCAATAGAAAACATGTGACACAGGCTCATTACTGACAATAACACAATCACAAGTTAGCAGCAGTGTGTGTTGATTCACATGACCTGTGACACTGTGACAGAGACTTTGTGTGTGTGGTTGAGGTCTCATTTTAAACCTCAAGTGTCCCTGTTGACAACCTTTCACTCATCGTGCATTTAGAAACAATCAAAGGGAGGCTTTCACTTAGTTTGCAGCTTTCTTCAGACATTTAACCCTTTATCATTGACATATGTAGCATGCTGTGTTATCTAACATAGCTCTCTGAATTGTGTGTTGTAGATGCTCCATAACAGCTACAGATGTGCTGTGTCACTGCCAAAGAACAGCAATGAGAAGAAGAAGAGGAAGAGTGAACACAGTGTTCTTGGCTCTTACAGAGTTTGTCACTGATAGATGAAGAAAATGTGCTCCACTGTCGGGTGGCAGCTCTTTCCTTTGCTTGATTTAAATTGTTCTTATGTAGAGAATGTATCTTGTTTTCAAACAATACTGACACTGTGACGGCTGCATAGTTTTCCTTCTCTTCCAATAGAGTAAAAGCATTTTTACACACATCTGAGGATACAAGCTCATGGGCAGGCAGATTTACGTATGCAGGATAGCATTGGGCTGGTGTTCCAAAGAGATTTGGAGACTGCTGAATGGAGCCCAATATAACCCTCAGGGTTCCCACTCTTTTCCAGAGATCATTTTCCAGGACATTTCAATGACATTTTCAGTGATGATCAAGCTGGTATGACAGTCCAAATTGAGTTCCTAATTTAGTTCCTAAATAGTCTAATATGTTCCTCTCAGTGGAAGTCTACATTGAAGACGTGCAGTCTATGGTTATCCATGAAATCATCTCTTACATGCTTAAAAATGATGGCAAATTGATTATAGAATAATGCAACCGCAGATGTACAGCACTTCAGTAGTGCAACCAAGTAACAATGATGGGCAACTCTCATCTCAGCTTTCTCTGTTCTCAAAAATTAGAAAACAAAAGAGCCAGCAAAGGAATCTGGAATCTTAACTGAAATAAATAAATGATAATAATAATCAGTGCATAAATTGACCTAAATAGATCTGAATGACAAAAATGGCCACACATGTTGAATGGGGATGTGTTTTTTTTTTAACCTTGTCAGGTCGCACGCAGTCATGTTGGAAAAAAATTTCCAGGACAATCCGTGATTTTCCAGGACATTTGTCTTTTTCTCCCATTTTCCAGGTGTTTTGCAGTACTGGGAAATTGGTCAACTGTTTTCCAGGTTTTCCAGTTTTTCCAGGACGCGTGGGAACCCTGAACCCTGCTTAGCTGATGAATGTTTAATCAAATTACATCATTCGACGCCCACATTAAAAAGCTTACCTGTTCATGTTCATTTCACCTCAGAAAGATAAGCAATATGAGATCTGTAGTATCAACCACTGAACTGGAAATGCTCATACATGCACTCTTCTCTTCACATATCAACTACTACAACTCTCTCTTTACCTCACTCAGCATGTCCGCCCTCAACCGCAAACAATCACTTCAGAGCGCTGCTGCCAGATTATTAACCAGGACAAAAATACGGTCTCATATCACCCCCATATTAAGATCCCTCCACTGGCTCCCTGTTACCTTTAGAATCCAGTTAAAAATTCTCATTATCACCTACAAATCCCTACACAGTCAGGCCCCAGATTACTTATTTGAACTACTTCACCCTCACCAGTCGACCTGTTCCCTCAGATCTGAAACATTACACCTTCTAACAGTCCCACTGATGTAGCCCCAAAGCTGTGGAACGACCTGCCTACATCCATACGCTCTGCAGAATCAGACAATATTTTCAAAAAGCTTTTAAAACCTGTTCAGACAGGCTTTTGGATCATTTTTAACAGGGTAATACCATTTGAATTGCACTGTTTTATTGACCCCTGATTTTCTCTTTTTGAAACTGTCTGTATATCTCATCTATGTAAAGCACTTTGTGACGTTCTTTGTCTATGAAAAGCGCTATACAAATACATTATTATTATTATTAATAATGTAGACACAGGACATTGCTGTACAGATTGTGTAAATAATAACTGATATTTATATAGCGCCTTTCAAGAAACCCAAGGTCGCTTCACAGAGTCAGGTAGTGGGTCTGGGGGGTGGGTAGGGATATCTAATGGGGAAAAGCCTTGATGAAAAGGTGCGTTTTGACTGCCTTCTTAAAACTGTCCAAGGTTGGGGCGCTGCAGATTTCGGAAGGGAGAGAGTTCCACAGAGTGGGGGCTGCCACACTGAATGCTCTGTCCCCAAAGGTCCGCAGCTTAGTCCGGGGGATGGAGAGGAGACACAGGTCCGAAGACCTTAGGTGTTGGAGTGTGGAGTGTGTTGGTGGAGGAGGTCAGCCAGGTATTGGGGGGTGAGGGCATGCAGGGATAAATGAATGTCTCTTACAATAATTCATATGATGGAAAACTGATGGAAAGGTCAGCTTGTACACTAATTGAAAAAATTAAAGCTTGTTAGCATAGCTTGCTATTAGAAGCACTTAATCTTTTAAGACATTGTTCCTCTTTAAAGTTCATTTAGCTTTGAGAATAAATCTGAAGCTACTTTGAGCGCTTCCAGCTACACAAACACCAGACTTTTACATACTTTGAGCGCTTCCAGCTACACACACACCAGACTTTTACCCCTGAATGTTGAAAACAGCAGCATTAAACCAAAACACGTCCTTTGCTGTTCACATATCGATCAGTTTTGCTCTTGTGTGCTCTACTCCACGTTTCTTGTGATGTGCCATGATGAAAAAGGTGAATTCACAAATGTTTTATTGATGAACTATCAGATAGTTTTTTCAAGCGATCAAGAGTATATATTAAGTTAATCGAATCCTAAACTATGTGAAAATTGTGGCTAAGATATAGCTGTCATCAAACTTTCAAGAGCCTTTGCTAACTTTGAAGTTTCTTAATTTCAACAGAGTCATCTGGAGCCCTAACACACTTTCCCTGCTTTATAGAACATTCAGTTCATGCTAAGGTTACCTATCACTCTTCCACTCTTCACTGGTTTTAGTAATACATCATCAACCACAAGGAAGAAATGCAAGAAACCACAGCCAACCTATGAGAGCTTGTTTGAAACCCCTGTGTCGCTCTGTATGTGTGGAGGTAAATGTGTGTGTGTGAGGGAAAGAGAGTGTTTGTGTTACCAGCACATGTCCCCCGTTGTCTCCAGGTTGTCTGGAAAGACTGACTCCTAGCCACTGATGGTCACTCTCTGCTTCACACGTCTTCCCACAGTTTCTCACCTCTACAAACACAAAAACACCGAGCTGAAGTCAACCTTTCACAGGGTTTTAGAGCATTCATACGTTATTCATTGCAGGTGTTCTTTTAAAAAACACATCTGGAAGTGTTGACATGGTAGATAGCTAGTTGATTAATTAATTGAATTACTCTTAATCACTGCAACAACAGTATTTTTATCCTTTGTCTCCATGTTTGTAAGGTAACATGGAGAACTACAAGATCTGTCCTCTGCTATCCTTCCCTCACTTATTTGATTAGCTGGAAGCGTGCTGCTGGAGATGAAGGATGCTGTATCCGACAAGTCATGTTACTGTTAGTCTTTGTAAAGCTTTCATGGACTTTCACACTATTTGGGTTATCTTTCAAAGGAGAGTGCAGCTGCACCAGTCGTTCTGTTGCACAATGCCTTCATTTTCTTGTAGGTTTTTGGGAATCAGTCCTACAATACACTGAAAAGCTAACTTAGTATGCGTCTAAAAACCTTAATATATGTAACATAACTCTTGGTACAATCTCAGGAAGTTTGAGGATAGTTAACCCTTTAATTATTGCTGGTAATCACTTGTTTGATCTTGTACAATTGCACTTGTTGCATATGTTGTGGGCAGCTAATGTTGAAAATGACATAATATAATGTTCCACAGTCAAACAGAGAGAAACACACCAGGATGCATGTGATGACAGTGGCTTTGCCCTGCCTTGATGTCACAGCGGTAAAGAGCTCCCGGAGATCGAACCGACGGACTGGCGGATGAGTTGGCTTCTGGAGCTCCGACAACCAACCTGAGAGAGAGAGAGAGAGAGAGAGAGAGAGAGAGAGAGAGAGAGAGAGAGAGAGAGAGAGAGAGAGAGAGAGAGAGAGAGAGAGAGAGAGAGAGAGAGAGAGAGAGAGAGAGAGACATTCAGACAGGATCTGTCTTTGTGTCTGCTCAGTGTCTGAATGGCATCTGTGTGTGGAGCATCAAAGAGCTTCTATCACTGACAAGAACCAGCTCATTAGCATGCACACACACACACAGCACCACACAACCACACACACACAAACAGCATCATTGCAGTTAATTGAAACTGAATTAACTGTACTCTGCAGATTTTAATGAAAGCAACCATCTAAGTGGATCAAAATGTCCTACTTCACCACTCTTAATACTAAAAATGTAGTTCAACCCTGAATTACTGATACTGTTGTGCCCAGGTCTCCAGATCTTAATGTAGTTCAACATCAGGCACTTAACTTCTACATGATGTTTAAGTTAATACAAGTCACTAATACAGTATATCGTGACTCTGTAACTGCAAGGACATCATCTCCAATGAGAATTAACTCCATGTATATGAACAAAGAGTGTATGTTGTTCAGGAAATCAATAGAAGTATAAATCATGATCTGGAATTCTACTAAGGATTAACAGCTAAGAACACATCAATGTTAGGTCAATAGGAGGTTAATAGAGGCTCAACAAGAAGGTCAAAAGAGATCACTAGAAGATTTAAATGGAAATGTACACAAGATTATTGAAGCATCATTGACACATTATATTAGTTAAGATGAATACAATATTAATGGACTTGAGACTTGCATTTTTAATCTAGCTTTTCATTTAGAGGAATTTATTGTTAGCCCTGGACTGCATTACTATTCTAATCAATGCTTTAACATTTATTTATCTTATCTATCTATCTATCTATCTATCTATCTATTTATCTATCTATCTATCTATCTATCTATCTATCTATCTATTTATCTATCTATCTATCTATCTATCTATCTATCTATCTATCTATCTATCTATCTATTTATCTATCTATCTATCTATCTATCTATCTATCTATCTATCTATTTATTTCTGGTATTTATCTGATCTTTTTAACTTTACCTTGTTTTAACTTTTCTTTCTACTCTTACTTATCTATTTTACTTTATTTATTGGTACTTATTTACCAATTTTACTGTATTCATTTTATTTTATTTTTAAATATTTTATTTATGATCATACCTTTTATAATTTTAACATTGCTGTTGTTTTCTGTCTTTGTTCTTTTGTGAAGCACTTTGGGCTGCATGCTTGTATGTATGAAAGGTGCTTTATAAATAAAGTTCAGTTGAGTTGAATTGACTTGAGTTAAGATTTGATCAACTTTAAATCAAAAGACAATAAGTGTTGGATCTTTAGAGTAACTGTCACAGAAGTAACATGTCCTAAGATAATCAATAGAAACCAGTGAAGAATCAATGAAAAAATGGTGGATGTCTAAGATGGGATCTTCAAGGATTTTTAGCAGAAGGACATTCAATAATTGAACAACAGACGATCAACAGTTCAACACAACGCAGGTCGCTTTAAAATCAATAAAATGTTGATAGTTGAGGACCATACACAATCAATGGCTCAATAAATGTTCAAATATGATATAAGATTAATAAAAGATTGGTATATGATAACCATAAAACAATGGATACTCAATACAGGCTCCAAAGAGGGACAATAGACGATAAAAAGGATCAATACTGGATCAATACTGATCATTATACAGACCATTTATGAGCTCCATGACGATGCAGAAGAACAGAATATCCAAACATGGAGGAAGAGGGCCCATTGAACTCCAGACTGTGTTCCTGATCCAGATTGTAACCTGAGGCAGGAGGGACCAGAACCAGAACCAGGACCAGAACCAGTACCTGGCTGCTGCTGTCCACTGAGGGACGCATCATGGAGGACCAACTGCAAGACACAAGAGAGGCACAAATCAATAATCAATAATCCATACACAAACTCAGGCAAATTCAGTTTGAGAGAAGCAAACATCTTTATTTTGACTGCCTGTTTAGTCAAAATCCTGTTCAGAATCACAAAAATTGAACTAAAATTACAATGGGGATCATAAAGTCCCAATATATATATGATTAGTCAGCCTAAATATTCCAGAAAATGCTTTTTTGTGTGTCTGTGAGGTGCATGACAGGCTAGCAAATATTTAGCTAGCACGGTTCATTAAAAAGGAAACAAAATCCATCAACTCACACCCCAAAAATCAGCCAACTTATCCCCAAATTACACTTTTAAGCTAAGCTAAGGCAACCAGCTGTTGACTTCAGCTTAACATGTACTGTAAATGTTAAAATGACATCCTTCAATCAAAGTTTGAACAATTGCTTAGCTTTTTCTTCTATGAATGTCTTATTGAGATATTTCTCCTGAAGTTTCTTATCCAGCAAGTCCTGTTTTCAGAGCATTATGGTCTACACACCTTTGCTGTAAGTGTCTCAGAAGCCCAAACCGGGCTGGGGCAAACTACGGAAGCCCTCAGCAAGACTGTACCCATACATTTGATTTATTCATTCTATTTTCTCATGATAATATGAGAATTTTCGGCTAGTTTCAGTCATCTTCTTGAGATCTTCACTTGTTTTTCCCGCGTTATCACAGTTATCTCTGGTTTCCCTCTATAGGAGTAATTAATCTCATTATCCCAAGATAACAAAGCTTGTTTTCTTTTGATAACAGGATCCTTGTATCATGACAAAACAAGCTTTGTTATCTTGGGATAAGAAGATATATAGCCTAACTTAAGATAGCAAGTATACTACAACCCTAAAGGACTCATTATCAAGTGCAAATAAAATGGATGGATGGATGCCAGCTCAGGGCTTCTGTACTGATCCACTGGTCAAGTCATTAAACCGGTTTATAATGATTCCACTTTAAAATTCTCATTTTTATATCTACTTAAGCTGAATCAAAGCTCTTCTAGGCATTTCTAATTGATAGAAGTTTAATATGAGAGTTCACTTTAAAGGGGACAAGTTCAGACCATGGTTTTTAATCATACAATGTGTGGTACACCTCTCACCACAATGCCTAAAACATCACTATAAGTTATATCATCAGTCTGTTTGGATACATTTAAATTCATGTTTAAACATTGTCTCACTGACTGTCAGTAAATTAAAACACATTTGATTTAAAAAGCACAAATATGAGTTATCATGTGTTTTAATGACTACTTTTTTCATCACTCAAGAAAGGGACCAACTTACTGAAACGCCCAGACAACAGATATCCCGGGTCAAAAAGCAGATATCCCGGGTCAATTCTCAAGTCCAAGCGGTGTCTAACAGCTTTTGTATAAAACCCGATCCGATATGAGGAATAAAAGAGCTTCTGCTGTCTTCAGAAGTCAGTGTTAAATCCGTCTTGTTAAGATGCGGGTCGCTCGTGGAACCTCCTGTTGCTCCTTCCGTCCGTCCGTCTGTGGACCGTCTCGTGCGTAAACCGGGCTGTTCGTTCACTCGAGGCAGCCCACGAGGCTCTGGGACTCCGTGACAGGCTGAAAAGGTGAGCTAATGAAATACACTGAGCAGGAAAACCAGTCAAAACATTCAGTTCATGTCAGTTTCAGAAGAAGTGAATGAAACTGAGAGCGGAGCGCGCGGAGACCCTCCCTCCATCTACTTGTGTGCGTGTGTGTGTGTGTGTGTGCGTGTGTGTGTGTAACGGTGTTTCCTCTCAACCCCCGCCTAAACTAAAGGCGCAAGGATGTGCACGCAGTTGTGCGTTTGTGTGTGTGTGAGTGAGTGTGTGCTGGGGTGTTTCCTCCTCAGCTATCACTACAGTGTGAATGGAGTCAGTGGGGTTGTAATCTGATTTAAGTGTCTGATTCCTGAGACACACAAATACTCACACATGTAAATTAAGAAACAACATTTTAAATGAAGTGATAAGTATGTGATTGGCATGATAAACAAAGCAGAAAAACACCCTTTGATGAACCTATGGTTGATAAAACTTAATGTTGGCCCTGATTTTAATTGGGTATCTAGGGCAGGGGTTCCCAAACTTTTCAGCCTGTGACCCCCGAAATATAGCTACCAAAGACTTGCAACCCCAACTGTCCCTCAAAGTGATTTAATGTGGCTTCATTTAGCTGGTCTGCAGAAAATGACCATACCTATATGAGCATGTGTCTGTGTTTCCTGTGCCGTTATGAATTAACCTACTGCTGCTGATGCTACTGATGCTTTTGATAATTAACTTTTCACTAACTCTAAACTTAGGAGTCATCTAGCAACAAAGAAAGGCAGAAAACTCATTACATTTTCTATTTTCAAGGTTTTATTTCCTGTTAGCTACTATTTTTGTCAGTTTATTTACTATGATGGGTAAAATGTACTATTTTTAGATAACTTTAAAAAAACAAAACATTCTGGAAGACATCTCATGACCCCCCATTTGTGTCTCAGGACCATCCAGGGGGTCCCAACCCACACTTTGGGAACCCCTGATATAGGGTGTCTGTTCAGTGAAGACAATGTGATATAAACCAATGGATGCCTTTATATTAAAAAAAGACAATGCAGTCTATTATAGGGTGGCCTTTCAGTGATGTCTTAACCTGGCTTGTGAACTATGATAAAAAGACAAAAGGAGCAACATTTCTAAAATAAATAAGACATTTATTACAAAATAAGGTTAAACAAACAGAATATAATGACGGATATGAGTCTGTAGCATCAGTTGAGTGCGTGTGGGTGTGTGAACATGATGCAGTGAGAGGTGATGTACACTACCACAAAAGTCTAACTGAAGAAAATAGTTCAGACACTGGTCTTGCGTGGGGACAGTTAGAGAACGTGAGGCAACAGGAAGCTGACATTAACAGTTGAGGAGCAGCAGGCCCAGGTGCTGCAAATTTGAGATAGTGTGGCCAATCAGCAGCTCAAAGAAACAGATGCACTTTGTGGCAAACACATAAGCAGTGGCCATTAGATGTGGAGAAAACAAAAACCCTCTAAGGTGATTTTTTGGAGAAAATGTGATAGCAGTCTTTAGGGTGCCCTTCTAGAGGAAAATGTGGTGCAATAACCTCCAGTGTGTCCCTCTAGAGGAGAATACATGATGCAGTACCAAGCGGCAACCTCCGGTCAAAAAATATGAGTCCAATGCGGATGTGCTAAAAACTGCAGTTCATCCAGGATCTGCTTGAGGCTGGCTCCGGAAGTACCAGAAACCACATACACACCAATTCAAAAAAGCCGATCTTTACAGCAGAAATAAACATGTTTACAGCCTGGTACAAAAGACGAGTGTAGTCTGGATAGCTCATTTCTCGATCAGCACACACTGTAGGGGGGGTGAATTTTTTTCTAACGTGGCAATTTTGAAGATATTGAGATTACGAGTCTTCCAGTGAGATGCACAGCTGACTTGATTGACAGGCGGGAACACTGTAGCTGTTGGCTAGGCTCAAAGCCCGCCTCTTTACGTCACACTCGCTCAACAGCAGCAATATGGCTGCCTCCGACGACTGGCCTCAAAACAGCGCTTCAGAAACAGATGGGTGACGTCACAGATCCTACGTCCATTATTCATACAGTCTATGTGCAGCACCCTCCAGTGTGTCCCACTGGAGGAGAAAACATGATGCAGTACCCTATATGCCCATCTATTGGAGAAAACATGACACAGGTCCCCATATAGGTGCCATCCACTGGAGAAACACAAGGTGCAGTACCCTCTAAAGTGCTCTTCTTGTGTCAGAAACTATGCAGGACTCTCAGTACTTGTCTGTTTAGTGGAGAAAAACTAACGCAGTGTACTCCAATTTGTTCTTCCAGTGGAGAAAACACGAGGAAACACACATGCAGCGTAAACATTTTGTTGATTAAAAATAGCAAATTAATTTATGTTCTATAAGCCTGTTTTTATGAGCCGTCTTCCATGCTAGGACATTTCAAAATTTCAGCTTCACAAATGGAAATGTGATTGAATATGTAGATTTATTGCATTATCTAAAGTAATTCTTATTTATTCTTAATTATTTCAGGCTTTTGGCGGTTTATTGAAAAAAAACAAAACAAACAAGTATTGTGAAGATGAAACTGTGGGATCTTGGTTATTCTGACTCAAATGGTACAACATCCTGCCAGTACAGGAAACATACGATATAATAGTCTTAAATTAGCCTTGACTGAGTTCTTGTACTTCAAAAATCTAAAGAAAATATCATTTATTATCAATTCACTCTGCTTTGAAGTTCAAAGAAACGAGACAAACCTCAGTAAAGACATATAATACAGAGGCGTACAGATAAACAGACTGATAACAAAGCCTTAAACACCCTGAATCCATCTATCAGTATATCAGTTCGTCTTTCATGTTGCAGTTTGTTGACTAGTCTACCCAGCTTGTCTGTGTAACCTCAAATAAACTCCCATGAAGCCCTACTTCGCATGATTCAAACTGTTTAATCCACTGTTGCTAGACTCAGTAAACAATGACTTTGTAAGTAGTTTGAAGTGATGAATAGATCGTGTTAACGATGCTCAGCTGAAGTTCAGGGGAAGAATATTTGTCCTGAAAAAGGCACAGAAGAACTCGAACCACTGTGTGATTCATTCCAGACCTTCAAATAGCCATAAATAAATAAACAAACCAGAAAGCCATGACAAAAAGAAGGAGAGGTTTTTAGGAGTCTGTATCCCTTTTCACAGAAAGATACCATAAGAGCATCTTACCCTTTCCATTTTTATCTGATATCCATCTCTACAAACATACAAGATCAACTATCCTTCTGATATAAATAGTTTGAGACAGAAAGACACTTGAGGAGCAGACAGACTATTTAGGGTGAATGTCGGACAGGAACTCCACGCTACACACAAAGACACACACATACACAATCACTGTGTGTTTGATGGCATTTCCTGTTAATGACCCTGCAGTTATTATGTTGGAATCTGACCAGTTACTGTTCCCACCCTCCCACACATTCACAGAGTCTTTATGCTGTCAGGAAAAAAAACGTGACATGAAGCAGAGCCGTGTTTCCCGTTCTCTATTGTTTAATATCAGAACACCTGAGTGTCCGTTAGATGTCTTATACAACGTCCGCTGACTACAGGAACAAAAGAGAGGCGGAGCTTAAATCTTTCACCTTGTTTTTAGATTTGTTTTAGTGCCAGTTTAATCTGTTACATTGATACTAATTGAAATTACTTTAAGATATCTAAAGCACTGATTTAGTAAGAAAACTACAGGCAGGGGCGTGGTAGTGGGGGGAAAAGTGGGACTAACTACCTAGGGCCCAAGTGGGGAGGGGGCTCTTAATGGGCCTGAAATAAAATGTGTTTTCTACTACGCTTTTCTTTTGTTTGGTTATATCTGCAATAAGATAACCAAAATTGTCTGATTAAATAAAGAAACATTCAGGATTCCTTTCTGGAAAAAAGGGGAGTCTCTCTCAAAGGCCCCTCTCCCCCCTTCTGATTGTACAGAATAGTTTAGTCCATCATGTTCCTGTCGACTAGATTGATCATTGCCAACAGGAGTATTCCTCATGCCTAAAGTGGGGAATTGTCATATTTTCAAAGCATCAAGTGTGGCTGAATCTGATTGAAAGTAAACTGTAGGTTTTTAGAGTTTTATTTGACTTCATGAGGTTAGATTATACCAAATAATGCCCCCTTGTTGTTATTCAACAAGTCACTTGGCTTCAAATAATCTTGTTTAAAGAGGTGGACAGTCTGAAGGTCAATATTGTGCAGTTTGATTTGGAGAAATTGTAAAAAAAAAAATAACATTGATATGTAGCTTAGATTTGAATCAGTTAACCAGGATAGTTTTAAGCATATACTTTTGTTTAATGCAAATAAACCAGTATTATAGCAGCGATGTTATATTTTGTAGGGTTGGCTGTGGTGATGGGGCCCACTGAGATATCTTTTCACGGGGCCCAGAATTCCTGGTGACGCTCCTGACTACAGGCTCAGCAAAAATGGAGAGTTTAAAGCTCCTGTGCGGGACTCTGTTTGGGTTGATTTTGGCGCCCCCTGTGGACAAAGCAGTAGCTCTTTTGTCTTTTCTGATTTTGTCCTGTTCATGTCTAAGTCATGTTTTACGACGCAAAATTACACCCTGTTTTATGTTAGCACTAAAATGATCCCTGCCCTGGAAAATATAATAAAAAGCTGCTTTGGTAGCATGTTGTTCATCAACTCGATTGATACCTACCCCCACCAGCAGTTTTAGACAATAAAAATAATTATAAAGAAACAATGAGTTTTATCACTGATGGCCTCATTTGCTTTTCTCGGTCATAAAGAACCATCAGTATTCATTTAAATCTGTTTTATGAGAAGATTATTTATTTTGAGTTTAACAATCTTATATGTCATGATTTTACTTGAATGTTTCCATTCTCTTACATCCAACTGTTACACCCTAACAAATGTGGTTTGTGTTGTTGTGTGATTTTGGTGTTTCAATGGTTAGTTTCGATCTTTCTGAAACACAGAATAACACAAAAACAAGTTGATTCTGTGTTCGGTGAAAAGCCGCAAACACCTGCCTGAGTGTGTGTTTCATGGTAAACCTCGAGTTATACTTTTCTTTCAAAGTTTGCATAAAGTTGCACAAGTTGCAAAGTTTTCAAAGTAGTGATGGAGTCTTGTGTCTCAGAGTAATAGAAGAATTTAACAGCTGTTTCTGGGTTTGGAATAAAGCACCTCCCTCTTAAATAGAAAGTTGCATCTCTGATGGATCCCTTTTGCAGTTTTGTTAGACATTGAGAATAACATTCAATCTTTTACTGGCATTAAAAAGCACACTTAGTGGATGGTTTAGAGTCCAGCCTGTTGAGTAGCTGCTTGCTGAAGCAATCTGCTGGAGCAATTCCAAAACTTATTGTTTCTATGAAGTCATTGAGACCTCCAAGTGAGTAAAATTGGACTCTGAAAAAGGTTGAAATAAACTGGAATTTCCCTCAAAAACTTCCATCACCTCAAAAAACTAGAACAGTAAAATTCTGGCTTTCTAAAAGATGCATGAGTAAAAGGGATTCAATATGTATAATAGCCAGTGGTGGACAGTAACAGAGTACATTTACTTGAGTACTGTACTTAAGTAAATGTTTTGAGTATCTGTGCTTAACTTGAGTATTATTTTTTGGGGGTACTTATTACTTTTACTTCACTACATTCAGAAGACAATTATTGTACTTTTGACTCCACTACATTTCTATCAATGCTCTAGTTACTCACTACTTTTGTTTTGAAGTCAGCTCATGAATTTGTGGAGCAAACACAGAGCAAATTTCACTCAGATCAGGAAGTTCATTTAGAGGTGGTAATGATGGCTATAATTCTCCACCTGAGCACCCATGGCCATATCTTCAGCCCGTGGTAGAGGTTTTTGAAATGAAGAATGATAGGTATCGTGTAAAATGTTCTCCCTGTTTCCCATTCTGCCAAAGACCCAGCTCTTTAGGAAGCACTATGCACTTAGCTAGACTGTTCTCCACTGTTGTCCCCAGTGGCAGATCATGTCGTCCAGCTACAATTGACTCGCACTGTCCTGCTCTACTCTGGGAATCTGTGTTCAGCTCTTGAGTGACCCAGCACTTGGTACTTTGGTCCTTATTGTGGTGATGTTAATTGTTGATGATGATAATTGAAGGTCTTAAATTGTTTGGTTGCTTCATTGTAGATGTTCCTTATTTTGAAAAAAAAAAAAAAATTCCTTACTTACTTTTGTGCATTGCCTTTACACTGCTTGGCAGTACCTGCACCCAAATTGATTTGAAGCTCTTTGTTACTCTTACTGAGCTTGTTTCCTCTTGTCTAGATCTTTGCTTGTGTTGTTCTGGTTCTCGTATGTACGTCGCTTTGGATAAAAGCGTCTGCTAAATGACATTGTAACATTGTAACATACAAATATTCACTGTCCAACCTGAGAAAGCGTGTTGAGCTACGTAACATTTGTTTCATTCCAGATGAACATTTCAAACTAAGTTGTCTGTGCTTGGAGTATCATAGTTTCTGTTTTTATTCAATGTTATAGTTTTTAGAAATTTCAATAAATGGTTTCTAAGTAAACATGATGTAACAGAATGTACTCCTATGTATTCTTGACTGCATTTATGTATTGTTAAAATACAAAGTTTTGAGATATTTCAAGAAGTACTTTGAATACTTAAGTATTTTTTCAGTGCTTAACTCAAGTAATAATCTGACAAAGCAACTTTCACTTGTATTGGAGTAATATTTGACATGGCAATACTTAGACTTAAGGTTATGAAGCTGTGTACTTTGTCCACCACTGGTAATAGCAGAGCTGTCAGAGAGGACATTTCTGCATTGAGTACTTTTACTTTCATTACATTAAGTGCAACTGCCTGATAATTATACTGTATATGCTTTTATGTGGGTCACATTTTAAAAGCAGGACTTTTACTCTTAATAGGGGACTTTTTTTTGTATTAAAGAAAAGTAACTTAATCACTGATGAAACCAAGAACTCTTTAAATTTTTAATATAATAGAGCTGTCACTGTTTGGATATGATCCCAAAGATGAGGTTATTGCTGCTGCTGCTGCTCATTTAACCTTAAGTGCTCCTACTAGAGCTGACAGCATGCTGCGTTGTGATGGTCATACTGAGGTCACTGTGAACCTATGCCCAGCCAGCAATTAGGAGGTCAAAGGTCATGGCTGATAGTGGATGAACTAGAGGACAGAAGATGTTGAGCAGATAAACCTCTGCATGGAGATGAGAGGCTGGTGCTCTTCATTCTAAGGGAGTGAAATCTCTCTGTTGACAGGATAGAGAGGCTTATTAGACCAGTTAGAATGGACAAACAGTACAAATAATTTGTCTGTTTCGGTCACACATGGAAAGCAGCAGTCATGCAGTTATAATACAGCTCACAGATTTGCCACTTCCTCTGTTCTCTTTCATTTCCCCCACTGTCTTCCTCCAGTCACCACACTAAACCATTTCAAATTCTTTATCTGCCCAAAAACATAAAGAGGGTTTCTCCCCCATAAACAGAGCTGTTGGAGCCAGTCCAAAGAGTGCATACATTCTTAAACACTGGTTGGGTGTTTCAGTGTGAAAGAAGAAAAATGGGGTTTCCTAAAATGATGACATAAGATGCCCCCTGGGAACGGGGACTTTCATGAAGGACTTACTGTGACCTTAGACACCCTCACTAACACTCATAGCTGTTTTCATAAACTTGAATGTATGTTTATGTTGTTTTATGTTATTAACAAGGCTGAAATTTAAAAATGGATCTCCTGACATCAGTAAACAAGAAAGAGGTTCATATGAATAAGTCACTTCAGCAGTTCAGGGAATCACAGAGAGCTGAGTCTTGAAGCTCTGAGGGCTGCACAGAGCATAAACATTTTTAAAAGCAAACTCAAGACCGACCTTTTTAGTCTCGCTTTTAACTGAGTTTCATTCTTATACAGTTTTATTTATTTATTTATTTATTTATTTATTTATTTATTTATTTATTATCTACTTCAAATTGTATTCATTTTTATTCTATTTTATTTATTTATGTACTTACTTATTTATTTTAAGTATAGCATCTTATCTTCTTTGAAAGGTTTAATATTTTAATGTTTTATTATCTTAGAAATGTATTTTATTTTGGTGAGTTTAATTTCCTGTGTTGAGTTTTAACATCTTATTTTATCTCCAGTGTTTCCTCATTAAGATATCATGAGAGCGTTTCCTCAGTTCGTTCAGCAACTTCTTTTTCTTTATTTTTTATTTAATTTTAATTGTTGTTATTACTATTGTTGCATATATTGTGTTCTTAACCTTAGGATTGTGGGGTGGGTTTGGGGTCAGGGCTGGGGGTGGAGTCTTATTCTTTATTTATTCTATTTTAGGTTGTTTTTATAAACAGCACTTTGTGTAACAATGTCATTGTATGAAAAGCGTTTTATAAATAAAGTCTGATTGATTGATTGAGTCTTCAACTTTCACTGAGTTAACTAAATTATACTCACATGAAACAATTTGTTGATTTAGATATTTATCTAAGTGGTGAAAGAAAACTATTCAGTACTCTATACAAGGGTATTTTAGTATTTGCACAAAAATAAATAAGACTTTGTGAGAAAAGCATACATAACCACTTAACAATGCCAGACCAGGTGCTTATGGAGTTCACAAACAATCTACACCACCACCACACAGTCCAGCACAAAGCACAAAATCCAACAAATGTGAATCTGTCTGAAAAACAGGAATATGACCAATGTTGTTCGGATGTGTTAGCTATCATTACTTTTAACTTGCTGGGACAAATTGCTGGCTAGCTCAAGCAGTAAAATTCTGCCTTTCAAGGACAACCTTAGCCAATCAAATCTAGACTTCTGGGGTTACTCTGGCTTGTATCATAGTTATCTTGCCATAGGTTCATTACAGGTTTTAAATCTCTAACCCATCACTGCTCCCTGTATGCTCGAGATGGCTGGACTGCATTGTCTACCTGTAGACTACATCACTGGCATGTACTTGTTTATAAGGCGATTCTTAACTTGCTTTTGCTTTCAGTCCCCAGAGTGCGTCTTGAAATGGGTAAAAAGAGTCTTAGATACACTGCTCCTGCAGCCTGGAACCTGTTGCAGGAGAGCCTGGGTTTGAGTGAGCTTGTCTCTTTAAATGTGTTTAAAAGCAGACTGAAGATGCTTCAGTTTGTAGATGCTTTGTCTGATGACTTTTGTTCTGAAACCCATGATGTGTTGTAATGTTTTAGAATTATGTGTTGTTTGTCTGGAATGTTTCTGGAACGTGCTGCTGCTGATCTTGGCCAGGACACACTTGAAAAAGAGATTTTTAATCTCAATGTGGTTTTCTCCTGGTTAAATAAAAGTACATAAAATAAAAATGTGTAAATTAATTTAACAGCCAAACTTAGAAACAATGGAAAGCTGGATCCATGTAGCCTCGTTCAGTTACAGATAGCTGCTTGCCTATTTGCTAACCTAGGTTTTATCTCTGGAATCAACTGGTAAGTTTGCTAGCTATTAAAATACATAATGGTCACTTAAAAATAGTATTAACGAGGACTTGATCTTGTTATCAGTATTTTAACATTATTGTAATAGTCTTTTTACTTGAATTAATGTTTTAAATTCTGTTTACACTGGCTGTTGAATCAGACTGCATTGGTTTTAGCTATGTATGCACATAAACTGCATGCTAATAAGTGTACACTAAATTCCCGATGTCAGCAGGTCTTTGTGTGGTTTTTAAGTGGAATTTGAAAGCAGAAGTTATGAAGCTATCCAAATGCATTGTCAGTTTTTGACCACCTTTGCTTAGGGAAAAAAAATGAAAACTCAAATGTTTACTCTGTGTAGTTCTGTTTTTCACCATGAGTCAGCAGTAAAGAAGTTATTACTAAACCCTCATGTTTTGCATGCACGAGGGTTCATGTGCATGAAGGACTTGTTTTCTCTTTATTTAGTCTAGCTTAATTCACTTCAGGTTAGTTGGAGGGGGATACCTGAGGAAACATGGTTCAAAAAATATAAAATATTCATGAATTAAACAAAAAAATTCAAACAAAATGAAACTTGACAAAATGCACCAATTCATGAAAGTGATGTGAAGCTGATACTTTTGAACCATGAACAAATGATTGACAGGTCACAGGTCTGTAACTGTTTGTTTGTCCTGTCTGCTAATGACAAACGCACTTCTAGATTAAAGAGCTGACCTCCTTCTGTGCGTGTGGCGTGTGTCTTATCTCTGCTTCTCTAACAGATAGCTTCACCCTGCTGTGTTTCCATCTTCTGATCACAGATCAGTTAGATCAGATAAGGGACTTTGATCTCAGATTCTGGTGAATGTGTACATGCGTGTGTTTGAGTGTGTGTGTGTGTGTGTGTGTGTGTGTCTGTGTGTGTGAGAGATAGGGAGACAGGGAGGGGGAGGATGGAGGAGTTTGGTGGAGCTGCTGACATTACTGAAAATGGAAGGAAATGACTGTTTATCCCTTCTTACACACTCACACACACACACGTACACACACCAACCCTTTTGAAATTTCCTTTGTCCCGTTTACACTCTGTGTCACTGTCACAGGTAAGACCGGCCAGTCGTGCGTTTTATAAGTCTTCATAAATCAGCTATCAAAACTAGCTGTTTGAGATTGTAGTTGTTGTTGTTGTTGTTATTGTTGGACTCTACCTGGCAAGCTAACAGCTAACATACAATCCAGCCTAAAACAAACAAGCCCTACTCAGTCACAGTACAACTTCAAGCTTTGACTTCTAGAAGCAGAGGCCCCAGGGTTACAAAAGTGAAGCCAAAGCGGAAGTGCCTTGAATTTCTTTTATATCATTCATATGTGCGGCGAGCGAGCAGGAAGCCAACCAGCTCGCCGAAGGAAGTATCTGACCTGCATGCTGTATGATCCAAAAACACAGAGGATAAGACCACTTTAGAAGCCAGGAGCTTGAGTCATAGTGTTGATGCCATAGGAAAAACAGAAGTCTCTATATTATAGACAACTACTTTCATTCATTGATTCATCACCCTCGTCACTGGACACCAGCATTACTAGTTGGTTAAATTAATAATTATATATTTCTTATTGTTGGCCTGAAAAGCTGATCAAATGTTGTGTCTGAGCTGTAGAGCAACCACAGCGACCCGTCAGAGCTGTTGCTTGGGTTAATAGCTACATCCATAACGCTGTAATGCTCTACTACCCAGATTTAAACCAGTACAGATGAAAGATGGCATTTCTTGTGCGGTGTGGTTTGTCAGTATTTGGATCCAGTATTGTTTCTGCCTGTTAAAAGGAAGCTTTTCCTCGCCACTTTAACTTGCTAAATATTAAGATGTGCAATGCTCATGGTGGATTAAGGTGGGGTCAGTCTGAGTCTTACCCTGTCTTGAAGTTGGGTCTTTGTTCATAATTTGACATAGAGTGGTCTAGACCTGCTATGTTTGTAAAAGCATCTTGAGATAACGTTTATTGTGATTTGGCGCTATACAAATAAAGATTGATTGATTGATTGATTGATTGATTGATTGATTGATTGATTGATTGATTGATTGATTGATTGATTGATTGATCTAGAAGAAGTTGTATGTTGGCTGTGTCTGGTTAGACTGGCATATAACCACTCGGCCAGTCTAACCTGCTAAGGCATGTGGACATTAACCTGCAAGGAGGACCAAAGGCTGGTGGTGCTAACTCTGCTAATAAAGTTGGCATTGATTGCCTGCGATCTCTATGATCCTGTGATCCTGTGTTTGTGCTCAGTCTTGACTGTTTCCTGAGAGATTTAGACAAGTCCGTTTATTGGAATTTAAAGTTCTGTTTAAATAACTTGGAAATGAATCACCTCTAAGTATCCTTTTGAGCATTCACTATTGTCTAGTTTAGAGTAAAACAGGCAATAAAGTTAGAATAAACTTGGGGCATAGCTACTCATGACAGGTTGCAACCAAAGAGACCTTTCAATCAGGATAAAGACATTAAATGTGTATGGTTCCTCTTGAGCAAATATGGTCATTTTATTATCAGAAAAAACAGGAAGTTAATGGTAAACTTTTTCTCCTACGAATTAAAGTAAAATTAAATATAACAGTGGGTGGTGAAACAGCTTATGAGCTGTATGAACTCTTCACTCTCAGTTCCTTAAAGATCAGCTCTGTACCATCAGTTCACCAGAGTTCAACCTTTCACTCACATTGATTCACGTCAGCAATCAACTGATCAGAGCAGTCTCAATGTAGCAGGCTGATTTTTTGTTTTATATCTTGGTGTAACCAGACTTAAACATATGAGGCATTATGGTCTAGCTATTGTGTTGTTAGCATGAAATATACAGCAAGTATCACAAAAAAAAGTTCCTCCATCTTGGCTTAAGTGTAGAGGACGTTTACATGCATCACTCAGCCTGCTGAGACATACTAAGTTAGTAACATGCATTAATGCAACATAAAAGGTGTGAAACCTATGGCTCTTTTTTCACACTTGACACGTCTCATTTACCACAATCGCCTGAAGAACACATCCACCCCATTTGTAAATGTATACAAGCTGTAGAATGTGCAATATATACAACTACCTTACAGCAGTACTGTGCTCATACTCTCAGTCCCTCCACCAACCTAGCGTCCACTAGCAGGCTCCGGCCAAAGGGTTAAGTTATGATCTCATCACTCCTCAAATTTCTGCATGTACAAAAAATCTGTGAGGACTGATGAGGGTGGAGCCAAGACAGCAAATCTATCTATGTTCTCCTTCTACAATGTACATTTTGAATGCAAGTTGTTTGACTGAAATACATATAAACTTAAAGATAGAACAAAACGCATGATGCATCAACTACTTGGTGCCCCTGGGAGTCTAATAAGCTTACAGCAGCACAACTAGTCTGTTCCAAAGCGAGCTTGAGCCAACATAAACTGATTTAATTTGGAAAAGAGAGTTTTAATCTTCCACTTCAAAGTATATTTTCCACTCAGACTCAATGCAGGTTATACCAAAGGAGAGGGGACAGATAATTGAAGGCTCTACCTCCCATACTACTTATCCTACCATACTTTTAAGATATGGTAGGATTGGGCCTGATCATTAAGGCTTTTGAAGGATAGAGGATCTAAATTCTGAGATGCTGATATGGGAGGAGTACAAACTCTTTTTCCTGGTTCTCCTCAAGGAGTAGCATTTTGGACCAGCCCAATAGTCTTCTAGACTGTAGTTTCCCATTGTTGTTTGGACAAAAGAAGCTATTTAAAGATGTAATTTTAGGCTTTTGTGTCATGTCTGTCAAGTTTCCTTTATTTTGCACCTTCATGTCTTGTCTGCCCTGTTTTATTTTGAAATCACAAACCCTTGTCTCTGTTTCAGTTGTGTTCCTGTCTGCCCTGCCTCGTCTGGTCACACCTGCTCCCTGATTGTTTCTCCCTACCTGTTTCCCATCACCCTCATTACCTCTTGTATTTAACCTCATGTCTCTCACTGTCTCGTCACCAGTTCGTTGTGCCTCACAGTCTTGATCCCAGAATTCTTTCATAGTCACAGTCATAGTCTAGCCGTGTTTGATCTTTGCCTGCCTTTTTTCGACCTCGCCTTTGACCTCACGTCTGCCTGATCTGACTGCCTCCTGTGTACCGACTCTGCCTGGATTTTGATTAAACCCTTTGCCTTTTGGAACGCTGATTTGGTGTTTTGCATTTGAGTCCCCTTTTTTGTGCTCAGGTTCATGACATTTTGGGAATTGTTATAAGCATATTCTTAACTTCTTGGTGTTTTACATGATGAATCATTCAACCATGAGAATAATTGGCAGATAAACAGAAAAAAAACACAACAGGTACATTAATAATACAAGTATTTGTAAGTTAGCCCCACATTTTGCTCTTTTAAAAAGGTAAGAGCAGGTCTAAAAAAGGAATGTCAGATGATTAGATTGACTACAACAAAGAAAACATTTTAGCCTAATTTTCTGTCTCATTTGGGAGATTGGCAGATTAGGCGTTTTTCAACCACAGGAACTTTACCCCTGAACTACATGCGTTTCGACAGGAGGAACCAGGGTCTAAATTTAGTTCAGAGGTAGATAATCTCCCCCCTGAAAAGCCCCTGCTTGGGGGGTAGTACTTTTCAAAGGTCCTGGGACTTTCGGTTGAACGTAACAATGTTTATAGAGTTTACACAGTTGTTGAAACACAGAGGGAGTTCCTGGGAATGCATACTAGTTTAGTTTTTTATTAAGATTTCAAAATATTATTTAATATTATTTTTGTTCTCCATACGTCACTGGCCTGATTTGCACAATCTTTGGACTTCAGCCCGCGGTCGAAACGCAGACAACTCTGGGGGCACAGGAACCTTTTAGTTTCGGGGAAAAGTAGTTCTGGGGGCTAAAAGACCCTGGAACTCTTGGTAGAAATGCACTTTTTGATCCCAAGCTCTTGCAGTCCACATGTTGAAGTGTCCTTGAGCAAGACACTGAACCCTGAGTCTCTCTTGAAGGCACGGTCACTTGTGCGAGTGTCTCAATTAGTCACTTTCTGTAACAGCCTCTACCACCAGTGTATGAATGTGTGTGAGAAAGGGTGGACATGTACTGTGTGAATGCTTTGGGTGGTCGGAAGAACAAAGCGTGATACATGTAGTCCACATGCAGTTGTACCTGTACCATTTTAGACAAATATTAGCAGCAATTCCTCATCCTTCATCGTAGAGGAACACCCTGTGTACCAACCACAATAAATACCAGGTCCAAATTCCCAAGATGAAAAGTGGCTTTAAACTTATCAAGATGTTTACAAAACAGAATTTATGGGTCACCGTTTTATTGTTTACTTTTGGAGGTTTGTTTAAAATTAATCAGATTGAGTGACGGCTCCTGTTTCTTGACCTTTAAGACCTCTTTCTAGAGATGTTGCTGCGTTCACAGATCCCCACTGATAACCATGTTGAGTGTAGAGTTATTATTATTTACACTGCAGATAAGATCCGAGATGTAATAAACCGGAATTATCCTTTAAACCGATCTTGACGTGTCATGTTTTTGCACAAAGGACTATCTTGAATGATTATCTCCTTGGTAATAACCGCTTTAGTCATGCTCCACCAGCTTGCATGTTTTTCTCCATTCTACCTGTAAATGTCAATATTGATGGTGATGTTGCGTCCTAGCAACAGCAGTAAACTGACACTCTTTCTATGGACAGATCAGAACAGAAAACGGTTTGATTTTGAACAGGAGCACACACAGGGAACAGTGAATCTCTGAGTGTTTATGGCCTTATATGGATGTGTTCCTGTAGCTGAGGTCACTGACAGTTAGCCATGACATCACACACACACACACATACACACACACACACACACACACACACACACACACACACACACACACACACATACACACACACACACACACACACACACACAGATAAATGTGGGTCAGTAATATAAACCGTAAAGCACAGAGGACTGTAAATATTTTAGCACTGATGTATGTGCAGTGACACACACACCCATCACACACACACACACACTCGGACCCCCCAGGGGCTGGAGGGGAGAGACGGGAGAGGAGGGGGTGTCTGAACAGCTTGTGACGTCTCCAGGCCATGATAACGTCTGCTAATTGGTTCCATCAGGCCTCAGTGTGTGTGTGTGTGTGTGTGTGTTTGTGTGTGTGTGAGTGTGTTCATGCTCTGTTGTCACTGTATTAACTGGCTGAAATATCTCTTAGTCAGAAACATGTACATATTTTTCCTATTAGTTTTACTTTAGTCTTTCTAACTTGTATCATAACTTGGCAGAACTGACTGTAGTGACTACAACAGAGAGAGACAGAGCTACTGAGCAAGTGCCTGACACCATGAGCTGTCACACTTCAGACCTTCTTTTATGTGACACCCACAAATCTCTCATGTGACTTCAGCACCACTCAGGAGATATAAAACATGTGCACTATTACTGATCCATCACATATTTCAGTACCATGTGCAGTATTTCACTTCTTCTATCATGTGCACAATTACTTTTCTGAACCATGAACAAATGATTGACAGGTCACAGGTCTGTAACTGTTTGTTTGTCCTGTCTGCTAATGACAAACGCACTTCTAGATTAAAGAGCTGACCTCCTTCTGTGGGTGTGGCGTGTGTCTTATCTCTGCTTCTCTAACAGATAGCTTCACCCTACTGTGTTTCCATCTTTACTTTTCTTATTTGTAAGGTTATGTTTGAAAACCTATGGTATCTATTTTTGGGGCAGCTGTAGCTCAGTCCGTGGGGACTTGGCGCAGGAAGTGGAGGGTCACCAGTTCAAGTCCCAGTGCAGATTAAGTTTGTAAATTGGGCTGGTAGCTGGAGAGGTGCCAGTGCACTTCCTGGGCACCGCTGATGTGCCCTTGACCAAGGAACCAAATTCCTAACCGCGTGGAGTGCCCCTCCATGTGCTGGCTCCCTCACTCTGACATGTCTCTATTAATGCATGTTATGAAGACAGAATTCCCCTCGGGATTAATTAAGTACATTTTCTTCTTCTTCTAACATCTATTATTGGATGCCGTTTAAAGCTCCTAGAGGGAACATTCAGTTTGTGTCAATTTCAATTATATGTGTCAGACAAGAGTAATCTATTCCTTTCATTCGCCCTTGTCAGTTTTTACATTACTGTGTATTTTCATTATATGTGGTGTAATTCTCAGTTTTTTATATGCACTACTGTAGCAGTTGTTATTGATACACAGTCAGTGATATAAAAGAACCTACTCTGTATCATTGTGTAGATCCCCGAATTGAGTTTTTTATTAAGTTATATTTTTGGACTTTTTGCCTTTATTAGATAGGATAACTGAAGAGAGACAGGAAACGTGGGGAGTAGAGAGTTGGGGAAGACATGCAGGAAATGATCACGGTCGGTAGTCGAACCGGCAACCTCTGCGACAAGGACTATGGCCTCTGTATGTGGGGCGCTTAGACCGCTAGGCCACCAGCGCCCCCCTCGACTTGAGTTTGATTACTCAGTAATACCTCAGAGATCCAGTAGCTCTGCTTTCTTATTACGCTACACGTGTGGATTTACCTCATTGTCACATTACTTCTATTTCCCCTGTCTAAGGTAATTACCATTCACAAAACATTGTGATGTTAAGGACACATGTTTGTATTAGGTTAATTACATATAGACATTTTGCACTTGTTTACTGCTAGAGGAGTTTTGGCTAATTTAAATTATGTGTATGCTAGCTTTAGGAGACCCCGTAGCTTTGCTGCCATCTTCAACTGATGAGCACTCAGTCACACTGCAAAAACTCAAAACTAGGTATCTTATTTCTAGTATAAAATGTCTTTTTAGACTTAATAAGCCACATTCTACAAACAAGTCCAGAAAAATGTCTTATTTTAAGATACTAAAAGCCATAAATAAGACCTGAATTGCTTGTAATGTAAAGAAATCTGCCAATGGAATCAGAAAAAAATTCTATTAAAGTTTCTTGAAATAAGAATAATGTTTTAATTCAAGAAACTTCACAAGTACACTTATCTTATTCCATTAGATTCAATTCAGGCCTTAATTATGGCTGACACAATCTTCAAATAAGACATCTCTCTTGACTTCTCTGATGAATGTGGCTTATTTTAAGTCTAAGAAGATATTTTTTACCTGAAATGAGACAAAAACACATGATTAGTTTTGAGATCTTACAGTGCATGGCGGCTTAAACTACTCATGGTTCTGTTTGTGTACTTGTAATGAAAGGTGAATATGTTTATTATGCCCTAGGATAGTTCATATAGCAGCCATAATGAATAAGCAAATAAATAAACTAGTTTTAAGTGAGTAGGTTAAATGTTACATCTTTGTATGCAGTGTAATATTACTCAGTTCATATGAGTGAAGGTAATAGCTACATGTGTGTGGTTTTTCCCCTGTGAACGATGCAACAAAAGGATCAACTGGAGATCTTTCTTGGCTGCTTGTAGGAAGATTTTTGGCCGATGGCTAGCTGTAGCTTCATATTTAAGTATTGAATTGGATCTGTAAACTTTTTTCTGATTGAACACAAAAAGGCACAATTCCAAAAACGTCAAACTTCTCCTTTAAGCCAAGGCTATACATTTCTCCCCTGCAACGCTGTGAGGGTTCCCATAATGTAAATTGTCATCTGTCCATGTCCACGAGGGACTGTACGCAACCTGAAAATTTATGGCCGTGAAAACTATACACACCAAAAGCACATGTGAACATGTCTGCCTATTCAGCAGTATAAACAGAGCAGTGTGCATGTCCATGTCAGAATATAACAGGGTCTTTACAAAGACAAGGACTGCAGTGTGTGGAGCGGAAACATGGAAAAAGGCCAAAAATAGATAGAATTAAAAAAAGAAATCTCTGGAACTTCTCAGCGAGAAGGAGAACTATGCGTCCCTGATGAGTAGATAGCAAACACAGCAATAACAGCTTTAGTTAACTCCATACATTAAGATCTCCAACTTGAAAATGTGAAAATGTTGTTGCTGAAACGAACCCCGCCTGCTGTTTTCTGATGACAGAAAACAGATCACAGAGCGACGCAGGAGCCCCAACTGTGGAAGTCAACACAAATAAACTTGGTCCAGTGAACTGTGTCAGAGTTCACATCATCAGTCCGTCTTATTTTAACAGTAATTAACAACAAATCTGAAGAATTAGACCGTTTACTGTGGATGAGTGTGTGTAGCCATATGTTGAATCAGTAATGAGCTACAGGCCTGCAGCAGTTAGACTGAGTGTGTGTTTGAGTGTGTGTATGTGTGTGTTGTCCCACAGGCAACACAAGCTGTTATCAAAAAAGATGCCGTTGGACACACACACACACACACACACATACACACATAAACACACACGTTGCTAATTGAGGAAATGACTCTACACATTGAAGCTCTTAAGCAGCTCTCAGTCGTTTCTCTCAAATGTCTCCTCTACGGTGGCTCAGACAGCTCAATGCAGGGCAACTTGGAAACAAAACAAGAATATCTTCTTATATAAAGCACAAAAACACTTAACTGGACAGAAAGAGTCTATAATGATTAATATCTCACTTCTCAAAGGGGTTAAATTGCTTCTATCTTCCAGTTTCTTTTCAGTCAGGGTTATTTTTAGTCTTTTATTGTCAGCACCTGCAGATATGTAGGCCTGAGTTCTCACTCCTAAAACTAAACACATCTGGATTTACACCCCTGTGTCACGCTCTCCTGTGAGGAGACTCTGCAGCCCAAACCTGAAACAGCACATCAGAGCTGCAGATATACCACACAGAGAGGAGGGCTGTGATTGGTCAGCTGGGACTACTTTACTTCTCTCTGCATGTTTGCACTAAAACAATGACAGGGGCGTAGTCTCAGTGATGTCACCTATTGTTTCCAAAGAGGGGTTATGAAACCTAACGATGGGGGTCTCATGTTGAAAATGCTGGCAAAGCCTCACTTTTGATTGACCCAGATACAGACAGAGGTGGAGCTGAGGCTGGCCTCTCTTAATGTAGATTCCTGGGCTTTTGGATGCAGCACCCAGTGGACACAAAAGGAACTGCAGCTTTTTGCACATCCATATTGGCCTCATTTTTAAACACTGAAGGTGGCGGCTTTATTTACTCTTAATGTGGATGGTACTAAAGTTAGAAAGTAAACATATTAATGGACCAATAATCATGGAGTATCTACATTATAAAAACCAAACTCTCTCACCTGGTGCAGACTGCCATGAAGGTCATAGGAAAGACTGGCAACCCTTCCCTACAGGCCGTTTATGAGTAGTCTGTTCTTGGGCAGGCTCAGAGAGTATTCTGAGTATGAACTTTTACCATCTGGAAGAAGATATATACAGAAGATACAGAGTCTAGAGATACAGAAACTAAGTTGTTTTAAAAACTCCTTTGTGCCTACCTGTATCAGAATATTAATTAAATAGCCTGTTACGGTTGGGACAGTATTATGGTGCTCTTTAAGAGTATGCTGTGTGATGTATGACTGTGTATTATTTATTGTATTTTTTATGTGTTCTTGTTGTCATTTTGATTTTTTAAAGAGCAGGTAATGTGTGCAGCACTGATGTCAAAGACAAATTTCCCTGCGGGGGCAATAAAGGACATTGTATCATATCGTATCCATAGACTATATAAATAATGGAAGTAGTATCCGCGACGTCACCCATCTGTTCCTGAGAGCTGTTTTGAAGCCAATCGACGGCGGCAACCATATTGGAAATGCGGAACTCAACCAGGCAGAGTGTGACGTAAAGAGGCGGGGTTCTCCCGTCTGGGAGTCAAATCAGTCATGTCCTTATTTGGGCAAAAACTCGTAATCTTAATATCTTCTGATCCATCACATTGGAAATAAAATTCACCCCCTTAGCTACGTAGAGCCAAGCCGTTTTTTGAACCAGGCTGTAAACATGTTTCTTTCTGCTGCAAAGATCGTCTTTTTTGAATTGGTGTGTATATGGTTTCCGGTGTTTCTGCAGCCAGCCTCAAGTGGATTCTCGATGAATTGCAGTTTATAACGCTCCCGCATTGGCTACATATTTTGAGACCGGAGGTTGCCGCTTGATCGTATTGTATCGTATTATAAAATTAGTATTAAAGTCACAAATATAGTTTATTTAAATGTTTAAATACCCTTAACTGATATATTCACAGAACTCTAGAAGCTAGCTTGCAAGGTTAGCACTTAGTGCCTTGATGTGGTTGGGTGTCTGTTTTTTTTGAATGACCAATTCACAGCTCATTTGTTGATTTATGTTTACTTTGCTGATGTTCTGGAAAACCAGAGCAGGCTGGCTTATTTTGTTAGCTTTTGTTGCTAACAGGACTTTAGCAAGTGACTGGCTGACAAGGAAGATGGCGGTTAAAATACATTATAACCATCAAAGAGGTTACTAAATAAAAGGTTAAGAAAATGTTTTAAATCTTACAGAAAACAAATGGTATTATAAATGAATTCTATTTTTTTTTATTGGAAAATAATGAACATCTTATAACCAGGACATTTTTGTTTGTTATGAAGTTGAATTTTTAATTATTGGAACTTCTTTTGTTTCAGATTATCAACTTTATTGTGACATTTGTTGGTTTGGCCGTTTTGGTCCAACTTTAGTCCCCCACAAAACTTAAACCCTTTCCATAAACTTCCTCTTCATTGTTCCTCTGCTCCGTTCAGAACATGAAAAAATGTAAACAGGAATACACAACACAACCTGATAATGTGCGAGATATCTATGTTTGCAGTGAAGCTACAACAATGATTCTCTGACCTCGATTCTGACACTTGTGTGGACGTGGATCAAATGATGGATGGACAGATATAAGGCCTCGTCCTCCACTGTACAAGAGGCAGAGATGCTGAGGTTCAAACCCCATCAACTCCTTCCTGTTGCAAAGTCCCTGACAGTGATGTCACATCCTGTCTGGAACAACAGCCATTGTGCTCCTCAGGAAGTGAACTTCCTGCCGACATACTGTTCTTCCCTCCGAGGGTCAGTCAGTGTAGTCTGACTCTGTGACTGCCTTTAAACAGGAAGGGTCTTTATGGAGATTTGATGTTTGAATGTGGCACAGTTAAGATGACTATTTAATATATAATCAAACATGATACAACAAGGACGCAGTTCAGGTTTAGACAGCTGGACATCCTGCTGCAGTAAAACACATCTGTTCAAGTGATTGTCCTGTAAGGCGATTAAAAAACAAAGACTGCAAATGCTGCCTTACTTTGACAAATATTCAACAACCTCCAGATCTGTGTGAAGAAGACTGTTTTCATCTCTTAGCATCTGAATGAGATTAAGCTTTGTGGGCTGTTGTGTGGCCTGCATTGTATAAAGTGAGAGCTCAGCTCCTCCTGTTTGACTCTCAGCAATCAAAAAACATGTCTTAATTCTCATAACTTTTACCCACTCATTAGCCATTTGGTTGTTTGGAATAAGTGTTACTTATTTTTTATTTAATCAATACACTTGCATGTATAAAAGTTGTATACAGTGTACCCTAAGGTAGCAGCTGTCTGCAATGATTCATTAAAAAAAAAAAGATCATAACTTACTTTGCCATTAAATAATGTGAGTGACTCTCAATATTTGTCACCGATCATGTCCATTACCAGATGTGTCAAAAGTATTCACATTCATTACTCAAGTACAAGTACAGATACTAGGGTTTAAAACGATTTCTGAAGCATCCTGCTTCTTCTTTTTCTTTTTCTAATGTCGCTATAGCTTAGCTAGCTTTGCCTTTTTCTTATCAGGTATTATATTTGCTTGTACTTGGTATGTGAAAACGTATTACTATGGCAATATGCATGATATCAACCTGTGGGGGGAGTGGTCTGGCAGCTGGGTTTTCCTTATTTGGAATGTATGGTATGATATGGTGGCAGTATGTTATTTTGTTTTATGTATTTTATTGTATTTATTAATTTTCTCTCTTCTTCCTTCTCTTCTCTTTCTAATGTAAATGTCTTTATATAATCCACTCTTAATGTTTTACTTTAAATGTGTAATGTTGTTTGAAGACAAGATGTATGATTTGATTGAATTCTCTTCTGTTTGTGGAAAAACAAAAAACAATAAAACTCTGTTTTAAAAAAAAACCAAACAAAAAAAATGACTTCTGTAGAAGATGAAGTATCAGCTCAAGCGTTTTACTCAAGTAAAAGTGTAAAAGTTCTGTTTTCAAAACTACTTCAAGTATAAAAGTAAAAGTAATGTAAGGGGAAAAAATGCAATTTAAGGACAAAAGCTTAGGCTGCACCATAGGGGCCTATAGTGCACCACCCCACCTCCCAAAAAAAAAAAACAGTTTCTAAAATAATGGCTGGAAATAAACGGATGGCACGATTTATAGGGATATATTTTTGTTTGTTTGTGAGCTTTTTTTTAACCATAACAAGCAGGAATGAAAAAAAGCCTAAATGAAATAGAAGTAACTATTTTTAGTAGTAGTAATTTTTAAAATGTAAGGAGTAGAAGTAAAAAGTTGGCTGAAAAATAATTACTCCAGTAAAGTATAGATACCCAAAATTTCTACTTAAGTACTTGACACCTCTTTTCATTACACTGTAACCTTCTACAGCCTTAAGGTCCGTATTATTGATCAAAAACAATAGAAGAGATAATTTGCACTTGTTTGTTTCCAGTGTCAGTTTTAGGAGATAATTTATTGCTCATGTTTGGACAATGTTAATGAAATGTCCATTTTTTCAACGACTGTTTACACTTGTGTTTATTGAAAGAGTAAATGGGTTATAAATGTACTCTTGTGCTGTGTCAGTGTTTAAATGAACACCGAGGACTTTCCTGTCTGCTAACCTGCAGCTTCATTAGGCTAATGAGCATCAATTAATTATGTTAATGAGCTTCTGTTAAAATCTCTCCCAGGAGAGGAACTGATCGTCCGTTAACGAGCTGAAGGCCAAGGGACGATCTGATTGGCTAAAAGAAGTCGTTAAGGCCAGTTTCTGTGTGTGTGTGCATGATTGTGTGTGTGTGTGTGTGCGGAGGGGGGTTTATTCCTGAATTTTATCTCTCAGAGGCCCTGACACTCTTATCTCAGACAGCTACACACACACACACACACGCACACATACACACACTCAGACCTTGTTCTACTCTGGTTTTGTGCCAAACAGGAAAGTTTGGACCGTGTGTGTGTGTGTGTGTATGTGTGTGTGTGTGCTTGAGAGAGGGAGGGATCCAGCTGTTGGCTTCATATCTGTGACCTCCTGTGGTGGGTGTGGGTGTGACTTTTGGGGGCAGGAAGCCTTAACGACTTTGCGCTAATATCATCCGCAATGAAGATATGTCTGTGTGTGTGTGTGTGTGTGTGTGTGTGTGTGTGTGTGTGTGTGTGTGTGTGTGTGTGTGTGTTTATGTGAACTTGAGTGCATTTCTTTGCACAAGATTAGACTCTGGAGTGAGAGAGAGAAAAGGGCAGATGGAGGATATTGTCCTTTAGATAGTAATAACACCATTAATAACAGAACTTTGCAAATGTATGCTTTTTTAATTTTTTGATCAGAGAGTGTTTTTCAATCAAAGATTATTAAAAAGTTTTAATGAAGGTAATCCATCAAGAAATAAGTACAGTAATTTAATTTGAAGGACTTGTTGGTTTTACTGCATGTAATAGAATCAAATACTTAATTAGTGGTATGGATGAACAACTGAATATGATACTCCAAGATTCACATTCAGTGTGTTAAACTGGAAATGTCTTACAGTAACTTCTACATTTTTTTGCATTATGCATTCACTCCATAATGCCTGAACTGGTTGACTAAAACCATTTTCACATGTGCACTCAAAATTGAAAATTGCTAGAACATTTTTGCAGTCTGCCCCCCAAATTGTCCCTCATTCGCAGATGTCCCTCACAGCGAGAAGTCTCCCCTGTTTAACAGCAAGGGGTGGTGTCTGGACGCAGGACATGACATGAGGAGGATGCTTTAGTAGTCACCATGTACTGTTTACAACATACAGTGAAGGCGGTTGAAGCAGAAGCCGACACTAATGACAGTTTTTAGCCTTTATATCAATCCTACTTGTGTTTGGACTTATCCACAGTATTAACGAAAGGGTGGAATAGAAGATGCTGGTAAGAAGAAAAAGTATAAAGCAGCTTTAATGCATGCAAAAAGAGTGCAATGGCCATGCAAAGGTTACATGATTTAAATGTCACCCACCCCCTCCCCATTCTGAACTTTACCTGCTGCATCCTCCCATTAGCTGCCCAAGTTCTTGCATATTTGCACTTTTGTTGGCGTTTTATACTTTTTAGGACATGACAGGAAAAGATAGGAGAGTGGATAGAGTAGAAAATGGGAGGAGAGAGTGGGAAATGACGTGCAGCAAAGGGCCAAGGGTCTCAGTCAAACCTGGCCTCCTGTTTTGACAACTGTTGCCTCTCTACACGGGGTGCATTGCTTAGCTAAAGCTTCTTGCACTTCTGCATTGGCTCCATATTTCAACACCAGAGGTTGCTGCTTGGTTCACACATGAAGCTTCAGTGCAAATTCCAGGGAATAGTACATATGTGATTAGAAGTTGCTAAAGTTAAAGTATAATTTTAGGCCATTATTCTCAGAAGAAAAGCAACAACCTTCCTCTTTAACCCCCTCTAAAGTTACACCCAAAATCAACTGATCATGCATTCTTACCTCAATGTTTCAAGGGAGGCATTTGACTTAGTTTGAATTCATTTTCTCAGCATTTGAAACCATTTCCTCTCACAGAACAAAGGTTTGAGCCATAACAAGTAAATCTAATTTCTTTCCCATATCTTTCTAACTGTGATGGTCACAGTTTGATCGACATCTTCTCTTATCTTCTAACACAGATCAGTACAGGATATAAATGACCTGACAGAATAATGCTCTATCAGCCTCATTACACAGTATGTAGTGTGAAGCTGAACAATTACACAAGATTACACCCTGTGAAAAACTATGAAAGAACGATTAAAAAGAACTTAACCTTCATTTTGACTAATCAGATGTTCATTTCATTGACTGCGACCCTCTTTTATTCATTCATCCTTAAACCCTCGTTGAGATGGAAAACGATGATGTCAGCGTTAAAACAGAGACTGCACTGTGAAGCCGAGGACTGCAAAACACACACACACTCTCACACTCTCAAACACGTCCTTTAACAGCTGTGTCGTCTCCCACCGCTCACTGACTAGTTTCAAACTGTCGGTGATTCATTAACACACTCAGCTGGAAGTGAAGCTCTCTCTCCTGATGTGACGCTTCATGAGGAGTGTCTCTAATGTCCTTCCTCGACACATGTAGGCACATCTGACGCACACAGCTGTAGTTCATCATGTAAACGTATCCACTCAACAGGAAGTGGCTGATAATCAGTGTGTTCCTGGCGCTTGCCTCCACGCTCCACTTCAGGGTTTTGGACCCTTCAAACAAATAAATAAACTAACCTTTACTGTTTGTTGTTGCACTTAAGTTCAAAGTGCTCTCAGTCCTCTTAAACACCTCTTTGTAGCTGCCCTCCAGTTTGACACAAAGGATAGGTTTCAAGAGAGGGGTCTTTTCATTAAGTATGCCAAATCAAGATGGAAGATAGATGGTTACATAGAGTTCACTGAAAACAAATGGTTATGTAAGGGATAATGTATAGTAAGTGGGCTAAGACGTACAGTACCAGTCAAAAGTTTGGACACACCTTCTCATTCAACGTTTTGTATTTATTTTAATTATTTGAAACACTAGATTAATACCAAAGACATATAAAACTATAAAATAACATATATGGAATTATTTAATTAACTAAAAAGTGTTAAACAAAGCAGAATATGTTTTATACTTTAGATTCTGTAAAGTAGCCCCCTTTTTCCTTCATGACAGCTTTGCACACTCTTGGTATTCTCTCAGTCTGCTTCATGAAGTGGTCTCCTGGAATGGTTTCTAATTAACATGAGCCTTGTGAAGAGTTCATTTGTAGAAGGAACTTGCCTTCTTAATGTGTTTGAGACCATCAGTTGTGTTCAGAGGTAGGGTTAGCACACAATGGATAGCCCTATTTGACTACTGTTGTAATCCAGATTATGGTAAAACCAGATTATTTCATAGTTTTGATGTCTTCAGTGTTAATCTACAATGCTGAAAATAATTAAAATAAATAAAAAACGTTGAATGAGAAGGTTTATCTCCCCCCCCCCCCCCTCATCTTGCTATTTAGAATGAATCACTGTTATGATTGGGCTTGAGATTAATGATACTGAGATATTTGAATTATACACATTTTAAAATATTGATAATGAAGTTTAATCCCTTTGTACTATATAAAAACATATTAATGATAGATTTGGGTCATTAAACACTATATTTCACCCTGATTCACTTCACCTTTAGAGTGGACAGAAGCTGAACCAGAACAGACTGGTTTACTGATTTGTCATCTTAACATCTAAACAGGAGACTGACTTGTTAAGTTGTTGATGTGTTGGGTGTCATTCGCTCTGGATCTTCCTGCCATGTGACCTCTGTACCTCCAGGACTTCATTCTCATGACTGAAGACTGACTTCAGATCTATAAGTGTCAATGCAGTTTAACTGTATGTTGACCTGATTGTCCTTCACAAATCACATGGTGACCCCAATGCAGACACACACACAAACACACACACACCCACACACATAACCTCAGGATCCAGAACAACATCCTCCAACATGGTTGTCATGAAACTGCAGAGAAGCTTCTGCTTTTCAGCGGGTGTTTGTGGGCTGTAGCTGTTTTATGATTTTGTATTGAGACTCATTTCTCCCACTCGGCTTCATGCCTCTGTTTAAGATGTCGTGCTACTGCCTTTAACTGCAACAGCCTTTGCACAGATTTTTGCAGCAGACTGCGGTGTATTCAAGGTCTGACGCCGCAAACCGAACTGGTTCTACACCACTCATGAGACTGTGACAGTGTGCATTTTTTCGAAAACAAACTCATCATTGAGAGCCATGTTGTTGTTGTTGTTGTGTGTGTTTCTGTAAGCAGTAAACAAGGGGAAGTTGAGAACTATGGGAGAACTATGGGAGCCCAAATGGAGCGCTGCAGGAAGTTAAATATCAGTTCGATTTCCTTTTGTAAAACTCATACTAAACCAAAAATTTTAATGATTCAATGAATATGATTTATCGCCTTAAAGCCCAGGAAGCAGTACACACACCCTCGATCTGTGATACACACAGCCTGATTCAGTTTAAGGTGCTGCATCACCTGCAATTCTCAAAGGTCAAGCTCTCTAAGATGTTTCCGGGTGTAGACTCAACTTGTGATAGATGCAAGCTCTTGCCTGACTCCTTAGCACATTCATTCTGGCATTGTCCAAGTCTGTCTGTTTATTGGAGCTCCATCTTCCAAACACTGTCTGATGTAGTCAGGTAGTCCAACCTGATCCTCTGATCGCTATCTTAGGGATAGTCGGAGATAAAAATAAAAACATGACAGGAACTCAACTCAGAATAACAAAATTTGTAACTTTGTTAGCTCAGAGGCTGATCCTTCTCCAGTGGAAATCCTCTCACTCCCCGAGCTGGACTCATTGGCTGAGAGATGTGATGCAACACCTTAAACTTGAAAAACTGAGATTCACTATACATAACTCCTCTGATAAGTTTGAGAGAACATGGAAACCTTGTATAGACTGCATTAGAGACAAGCTTGATACCCCTCTAAGCTGAAAGTGAATCTAGATATAATTCATACCCATATAAAATTGATAATCTGCTGCCACTGTTAGAGCCCAGGAAGAAACTCTGCAACTGACACTTAGACTGGAAAGTGTTAAACATTCCTACATACATATATATAAGATTATGAAAATTCCACGACACCCATCACTTAAAGTGAAGTTTTGATTTACTAACTTGTTTGTTTGTTTGTTTTTTGTCTGTAAAGTTAGTAATTTTTGAATGTCCTGAATGTTCTAATAAGAAAATGATGAATAAAAATAGATACAATATATATATATTTAAATATATGTATGATTTATAGCCTACCACCACCTCCCTCATTTGATAGAGCACACTTCATGCTGTGGGGGAAATGTGTGAACAAGCAACTCTGGTTAATTTTGGAGAAAAAGCTTCTGAAAATAGGCTGACAAAATTCTCATGAAAAATTATTATTTTCATGTAGTTTATGGTTGATTCCACATCACAACCTTCAAAGTTATTAAGCTTCAGTATGAGCTCAAGATGACCGTGTTTTTTTCACCCACTGTGGCCTGTCATTTTTCACTTTGAGCAGAATCAGAGCAAACAGAGTTTTTAGTCACCATCTAGCATGGCTTTAGACTCAGTCATGGTTTCAGTCTGCTCCAGCAGAGCTCATTGTTTGTTGGCCATTCTGTTTTGGAAACCCCCTCCACGCCACACCTTTATGATGTAATCTATGTGGGTAGATGTTCTTAATATATGAAGTAAGACTCTGTCATGTGTTCCTCATTTGTGCTGATTGTCAGGCGGCCTGAATTTAATCTTCTCTTCTTTTTTCTACGAAAGTTTTCCAGTAACTTCTCTCGAAAATGTGTCAGTGGTTAGGAAAAAATGAATTGGTTCGTTAGAGGTCAGAGATCAACACACTGACTGCTGCTTCCTCCCAACTGGTTTTGTGGTAAATACCTCAGTAACCATGGCGATTCTGCAGAACTTCCTCTTTTTGACACTGAGTCTCTCTGCTAACTAGACGACGCGGGGGACGTGATTGGAAGCCCATTTCCCAGGCAACAGATGTTGGCTCGTCTTCTGTTTCCGTCTCTCCCGCTTCCTGTCGTCACAGGAAGTTCACTTCTGTCAAGGCCACTCCTGTCTGAGGATGTCAAAATAAAAGAGCTTTATGATGACCTGCTGTCAAAATAAGAGTTCAGGCCTTCACCTCTGTCAGAGAGAGAGCAACATCCTGAAACCACACACACACACACACACACACATACACACACACACATACACACACACAATCTCTGTGGTTGTTGTGGTGCACCTACTTACTCCTGAAACAAAGTGACACATTTCTCCATATTTCAAGTAGTGCTCAGCTGTCGTATTTTCTGTCTTGCTGAGAGTCCGATGAAGAGATTTCATAGCTTTAATCAGAGCAGATAAAAACAGATGGTTGTACTTACAATTCTGTTGTTATTATAAAGACCACATCATTAGAACTTTTACAAAGTGCCTCTTTTTCCACAGTCTTATTAACAGAACTCTATTATGGAGATATCAAACTCAAAAGATCAGCTTGGATGCTCGTGGTTGATTTTACATCTTAAAGCAAATATTTGTTTTAATGTTTCACATCTTTTATCCTCTCCATTGAACTTCATATCTATAGTATCTTTGTATTGTCTTGCTGTGTCTGGGCATGTTGGGATTCTGTCTGTTTCCCATTTGTTGAAGCTTCTTTAAAGGCTTGGAGGCCTTCACTGTAGATAACAGGATGATGGATAGAGTATGAAACTGGTAAGAAAGAGTTGGAGATGAAATGCGACAAAGGGCGGAGGGTTGGAATCAAATCTGGGCCGCCTGCTTCCAGACCAATTTTACTGGGGCAAAGGGTGCTGTCAGAGGGACACATTCAACCCTGCCAAAAGAGACTGAGAAGGGCGAGGACCGGCTGAGAACAAACTTGCAAAACATCATTGCATCCCTATATACTACTAGACTACTGTGTACTAGATCAAAATGGCTGTTTACACTCAACATGAGTCCCTCAGTGCTCCAAGGGACAGGAACCATTCCGTCTGTAACATCGGCGCGATACCGAAGCTTTTTTTATTGTATAATATTTGTTTGGTGTGGAGGGGAGGCCACAGGGGGTTCCAGGTTCAGTTTTACAGGGGCACCGGCCCCTGTTGGCCCCTCCCCAGAACTGCCACTTAAACTGGCACATTGTTCGTGATTAGCTTCATTGTCGAAGCACTTTGTAAACCTTTTATTTGATAGGACAGCTAGAGAGGGACACGAAATGTGGGGAGTAGAGACATCCAGCAAATGGTTGAAGCGGGGAGTTGAACCTGGGATGAGGACTATAGCCTCTGTATATGGGGCGCGCTTTAACCGCTAGGCTAACGCTGAACTGAACTCTTATTTTTAAAAGGTTCTGTATAAATAATCTTGCTGTTATTGTAAAATCAGAGCTTTGGGGACGGGTTCTAAGTGACTGGTAACTGAAGATAGCCTCCAACATGTCCTCATTTGTGCTCTCATGTCATTATCATTTCTAACCAGTCAGCCTTTTTGTGTTTGTGTAGAAAAACAAAACTATTGAACCACCATGCTGCCAAATAATTGTGCTGAAGCTATGGTGGCTTTTGTTAACTCTCTCAGCTGAGTGTTATTTATTTAAAACCTCATCGTGAGCATTCAACATGAAGTTTGCTGAATGTTCCCGACAACATCTCCTCTGTTCATTTATCTCTCCTCCAAACAACGAGATAGTCTTCTCAACCAGCTGGCAGCCGCACTCAGTGTGTGTGTGTGTGTCTGTATGTGTGTGTGTGTGTGTGTGTGTGTGTGTGTGTGTGTGTGTGTGTGTGTGTGTGTGTGTGTGTGTGTGTGTGTGTGTGTGTGTGTGTGTCTGTCTTAACCAGTTAAATGAATTCCCGTTCTGTTGTTTATTTTCAGGCTTTAAATAAACAAACAGGAATCAGGACAGAATAGCAGGAATGGGACATCCTGTATGGTTGGAACCTTCTTCAGCAATGGCAGCCAATGAAAGACTGGGAAGGTAGTGAGGTCACTTCCTGTCAGCTCAGCGCCATCAGAGGGGAACTCCTAAAGACTGCAGCTGATTTCCAATCGGAGCAAAACATCTTTCTGTCGTCAAGAGTGTGTGAAAGCTGCAGCTATCAGACTCTTCAATCTCTAATGTCTGTATATTTCTGGACTCACACACACATACTGTCACACACACACACACACACACACACACACACACTCACACACACACACACACACACACACACACACACACACACACACACACACACACAGACAGCATCCTGTCTTTATGCAAATTAAGGTTTCAGTCCTCACCATGGAGACTCTGTTGATTAAAATGATGTTGTTATTTTCATGGACGTTGCCAGTAGCCATGTTGACATCAGGAAGCAGAGCAACAGCTGCCGTAACTGGAGGCATCGCCACAGCAGCACAGACCCACAACGCCTCTGGAGCAAAACAGCTGTCTAGTCCAGCGGCGAAAGACCTAGAAAAGAAGAAGAGGAAGATTCAGACAGACAGACAGACAGACAGACAGACAGACAGACAGACAGACAGACAGACACTTGTAGTTTAATGAAAGCTGAAATTGAGGCGAATTTAGTTCCCCATTCACACACTTAAATGCCAATCAAGCACATTCACACACAGCTGCACACAAATTATATTTAGCAGTCAAATGACCGCTGGTCGCTTGTTTTTGGAATGGCCTCTCCCCTCGATTATAATTATATAATAATAATCTGTATTTATATTGCACTTTTCTGAACAAGGTTACAAAGTGCTTCTCAACAAAAAAGCAAAAAATTACAAAACATAAAAATGGTGCAAACAGGGGGAAGAAAAAAGACAGAAGCAAAACAAGACATGTGAATGCAGAGCAAATTCAAGAATTAGGGGTGGAGAAATGCCTTCTTATATAAAAATGTTTTTAATGAGGATTTAAAAGCAGTTCAGGTTGTGGACTGTCTAATCGTCAGTGGCAGGGAGTTCCACAAACTTGGAGCTCTGATTGAAAAGGACCAGTCACCTTTTGTTTTAAGGCAGGATCTTGGCACAACCAGCAGAGATGCATCCACAGACCTGAGGGGCCGCCCAGGCACATAGGGGGTTAAAAGGTTGCTTAAATAGTTTGGGGCCTGTCCATTTAAAATTTTAAAAGGAATCAATAAAATCTTAAAATTGACACGGCAAAAAACTGGCAGCCGAAGTAAGCTGGCGAGGACAGGAGTGATGTGTTGATATTTTGATGTGCCTGTTAAAATCCTAGCGGCTGCATTTAGAACGAGTTGGAGTCTGTGGAGGGAGCTCTGACTGATACCTGTTAAAGGTGCATTACAATAATCAAGACGAGAACAAATAAAAGCATGGAGGATTTTGGACAGATCGGAGGGGGAAAGTAATGATCTTATTTTGGAGATTTGTTTGAAGTGGAAAAAGCAGGATTTAACTGTTTTTATCTACAATATTCTCCTTGTCTATACTTGTTTCGTCCACAGTGTTACTCTTGAATGATCTATCCTCGCTCCCTGTTGTTGGGCAGCAGAAAATACCTTTTTTTGCCGGCCTCATGGCGGCCAAGAAGTTGGTTGCAATGAGGTGGGAACACCCAGATAGGCTGATGGTCAAGAGTTGGATCCTCTGACGGTCAAGAGCTGGATCCTCACTTTCCTACATATAGATTACTTAGATCTTTCCACTGCTCGGATGATCACGGTTAAAGAGTGTGATATTCAAATGTGGGTTTAATTTGCTGAAAAACTGAGAGAACAGATCTAGCCTCTCCTAAGATCTGTGTTGTGGTCTGATGCAGCTGGTGGTCTCATTTTGTCCTGGGGTGGGTTTTTATTTATTTAAATTTTATATTATTTTATTTCATTTATTTATGCATTTTATTTATTTTATTTCATACATTTGCACATTTATGTATGAATATCCAAATTAAATTTGTGTGCGGCTGTTTAGCCATTGTACCTACTTGATACTCCAAATGTGATTACAATGTTCACTATTTGTCATTTTTCTAAAAAATAAAAATAATAAAAAGATTTGATTTAAAAAAAATGCTCAAGCATTAAAAGTATCAGAGTGGCTCTGATCAATACTTTTATATTAACAGTCATTTAAACAATCATTTCTTCACATTTCAGGTCACGGAGGTTCAAAGAGAAACGCAGACGGACGCACAAACACTGAGGTCAAAGGTGAACTATGAATCAGGATGTATAGTGTGTGTGTATGCATTAGTGTGTGTGTATGTGTGTGTACATATATAAATACCGTTTCTAATTAAAGTTTAAATCTATGCTTCCTGTCCACAGTTCCCATGGTGACCGTGGGAGACTGAGGGGGTGTTTGATTGTCTAGTAACAAAAATACACACCGCAGACACAAACACACACAAACAGACACAAACTGTAGTGAATATGACCCATCTTGATAAACCGTATTACTATGAATCTTATTTATAATGTTGGATGTTATAAAGTCAGTCAGCACAATCTGAGGTAACAGGATTACAACCAACTGTTTTTGTCTTTCACAATGTTTCTTGGATTCTTTAAGAGAAGAATTAAAGTTGGTATGATGCACTTTTCAAATCTATCTATCTATCTATCTATCTATCTATCTATCTATCTATCTATCTATCTATCTATCTATCTATCTATCTATCTATCTATCTATCTATCTATCTATCTATCTATCTATCTATCTATCTATCTATCTATCTATCATAATAATAATAATAATACATTTTATTTTGGGCGCCTTTCAAATCACCCAAGGTCACCTTACAGATAATAAAAACTGTCATCATTAAAACATCATAAAAACAAACAAACAAACAAACAAATGGAAAGAGTCATAAATAAAAACTAAAAACTAAGGAAGTGCAGAGAGTCCAGTTAGAGGGAGTAAGCCAGTTTGAAAAGGTGAGTTTTGAGTTGGGATTTGAATGATGTTGTGGAGTCCGACTGTCTTATATGTGGGGGGAGGGAGTTCCAGAGTCTGGGTGCTGTGCAGCTGAAGGCTCGGGCACCCATGGTACTGAGGCGTGACGGTGGGATGGTTAATAGTCCAGCAGAGGTTGAGCGGAGGGAGCGGGAGGGAGTGTATTCATGAAGGAGGTTGCAGAGGTAAGTGGGGGCCAGGTTATGAAGAGCTTTGTAGGTGAGGTGAAGGTTTTTGTAGTGGATGCGGTGTTGGAAAGGGAGCCAGTGAAGCTGGATGAGAACAGGAGTGATGTGGTCAGAGGATTTGGTGTGGGTGATGATCCGGGCGGCCGAGTTCTGAATGAGTTGCAGTCTGTTGATGAGTTTGGTGGGGAGTCCGGTGATATCTATCTATCTATCTATCTATCTATCTATCTATCTATCTATCTATCTATCTATCTATCTATCTATCTATCTATCTATCTATCAATATTTGTACAAATGTATGAAGATAAAAGCAAATGCAGCTGTTTTCTGCACATAACTGTTGTATGAGTTTCACAATTCACAATGTGAAGTTGAACTATTTGATTTCTGCTCTAAAACAGCTTTCAGATTTTATGCTGACACATAAAAGTCAGGAAATGTGATTTAACAAAAAATGTTTCTATGACTTAAATGTTTACAGGGTCAGAGTCAAAGCACGCCTGTGTTTCAGCCGGCATGGCCTCCATCAGGGGCGGTCCTGCCTTAATGCTCTGCAAATGTGTTAAATGTTTTGTTAGCTCTGCTTAAATGTGTTCATCCTTGGACTTTACCAGTTTACAATGATCATGTGACTGATGAGCCTTAACAGGAAGCAGATAGGTATCCATGTGTACAGTACCTGCACTGATGAAGGCCTGAGTGGCTGAAACACGTAGGCATGTTTTCACCATAGATTGTACAAAACGTGGACGTAGTCTCAGTGACGTCATCCAATGGTTTCTGAAGCAGAGTTTTCAAGACCAATGAGTTGTAAAAAAATAAATAATTCACCCCCGGACAGTAGCGAATAGACAAATGAGCTATTCAAACCAAAATTGTAGACTTCTTTATTTTTTGCTATAAAGATGGACTTTTTAGAATGGGTGTGTATGTAGCCTCTGGGGCTTTTGCAGCCTGCCTCAAGTGGACACTTGAGGAACTGCAGTCTTCAGCACTTCGGCATTGGTTTCATTTGTGAAGATTGGAGGTTACTGCTTTCTTTAAATTATGGCTCTGTAGCCCTATATTAATAAAAGGCTTTTAATTAAATGCTCCTCTGATTGACTCAGATCCTTTAAATAAAGTTTACACTCTGATCCCCACACTTCCTTTCCACACCCCTGCAGCATGACATGCTCCTGTTTTTTTTGGCTGTTTGAGCATATCAGGATTTAGCCCATAAACTATGATTGTGATGTCCATTAAGTTACTAAAACCCCTAAATTCCCCTAAAGAGTCACAGAGGACATGACCTTGGTGTTGTCAGTGATCTAAAATCAAACAGATAAGAAGGAAAAAGTAAGTTTGTGTTCTACCATTGTTTAATGTTATTTATAATGGTCCATTATTGTAGCTGTACAAGAGGAGCAGAATCACTGCCGGACATTTTGGGGTTAAATCTGAGAGAAACAGGACGGGAAGCAGAAACACACACAGTAAAATACACAGAGCAGTCTGTGTGTGTTGTTGGTGCTTCAGCTCTATTGTTCTGTTTTGTCCCAGATCTGACAAAACTTGCTGTATTAATGAAGAGGAGGCTAATACACACACACTGCAGTGTTTAGATGTTGGACAGCAGAATGGAGCTCTGCTGGCACATCTGCAGCTCTCTGCATTTTCCTCCTTACAAAGCTCAAAGGTTATTCTACCTCTGGGAGGTCAGAGGTTAAAGGTCACCTCCTCATAGACCCATGGCTGTTTCTCCTTCTTTTAAAGCTTGAACTTAAGTCTGGGTGTGACTGCGGTTTATGTTCCTCTTGCAGGAGAACAAAGAACTTTTTTTATCATCTCAGGGAGGAACAGACTTTACTCAGAAGACGCAGCAGATGATATATTTCATACAGAATAGGATGAATTAGAGGGCAATGTGTAACTATGACAGGTTTAGTGAACAGAGCAGCCGACACAGAGGATCAGCAGACCTGTTAGAAATGTTTCTGTTAATCCTAAAACAGACTCCCTCTTTCAGATTTTATGGACTGAGTGTTTCCATCGTTAATCCAGTCGGTCTTCTGACACTGAGGCTGAAAGCTGTGGAAATCTGTGGCGATGGAAACAAGCTGTTCACACGTACTATACAAGATCATAAAAATGAATTTGTGAAGATTATAGCAAAAAATATGCAGAGCAGATGAAGTCCTCTCTCTGTAGTACATTTAAAATGTCCCCTTTTGGCTCTGTTTTTGGGCTCCACCAGAGAAAATGACTTCTTAGCTGCTTCACTGTTTTTTGCAGGTAGGTATAACGATCAGTCTTAAATTTTCAGCAGGTGCACAAGTGTTTTATAGTTGTTTTAAGAAGTGTTTATAAATGTTATGACAGTGTTAAGACTAGACGAATTAAGAAGATTTAAGAAGTTTGACCGTCAATTGGTTTTTACTAAGATTCAACGGCGTCCCTTTTTCAGTTCAGTGCTGCACTTAACTCCAATGTCAGCATAAATAATTCTCCAAATCATGTGCGAGCAACCTGTCGGATCTTAAAAGTCTGATGATATTTTTGATCTCTCGTTACTGTCCACATAATATATATCACATTGCCGATCTTATTCCACAATGTACGACTTTAAAGAACAGAAATTGAAAAGGGGGGGTTAAAAGCTGTGTGTGTAGCATGTTCAATAACTATTATGCTCTCTGCGCAAATCATTCATTCATCATACTTTTAACATTATTTCAGTGCTGAAAATGTTTTCACAAATCATATATTCCTCTCATGTCAAGCACCCAAAGTTCAAGGTAACATTTGGCATTTTCATTACAGTCCGGTCTCTCTTTCAGGGGTTTGTGAGGTTTGATTCACACTTTTATTGCCCTGTTTTTTTAGAGACAATGTGCTCTAAACTTAAACATTTTGACAAAATGTAGCATTTGTAAGTTTGCTGTAGTAAGGTTCATTGTTTTGGATCAAGTGGAGCATCTGCTGGTGTGAGTGTGTGTTTGTGCGTGTGTGTGTAAGCAGTATTTATGCATGTATACCAGCACCAGTGGGAGTGTATAAAACAATGCAGCATCATAATAGGGGAAGCACATATTTATCACCTGCCCTGTCAGACCTTCTTGTGTGTGTGTGTGTGTGTGTGTGTGTGTGTGTGTGTGTGTGTGTGTGTGTGTGTGTGTGTGTGCATGTTTGTGTTCTCATTAATCATATCAGTGTTGTTCCTCCAGCGGGACATTCTGGTCTCAGGAGGAGAACCATGTGTTGCTCAACACCTTTTCTTCTTCTGTGGTGCGAGGATTGGAAACCCAGAACTCTGAGCTGAATTTATCAAACACAAGAGACTATGGCAGACCAACATCATCATCAACTCTGTTCACACTTCACACACTGATTTTAGGCTGTATAGGTGAATCTGAAAAGACTTGAGTTGACAATAATAGAGGGAGAGAACCAGGACATATCTTAACAACTTGTTAAATTGTTTCAAACTGGAGATGTTTTCTCCTCTATATCAGCACTAATATGAGCTTTGTAACTTTGATTTATGAAAAAAAAATATGTCCCACTGCAACCAATGAGGAGTTATACATTAAATATAGTCTTAGCCTGGAGTAAATGGGAATATGTGACTTAAAACCTTTCAATTAAAAAAGAAGAATTACAGAAAAGTATTTTCCCTATTTTGTGACAGCACGTCTCCCTCTAGTGCCCAGACCTGGTAACACATTAACACACTTCTTCTCATGCATTTTTTGCACAATGTACACAGATTGTTCTTTTACACGTGTATTATATGTCCATTATGGGCTATATTGTCTGCTTTTGTTCATAGGATTCATCATTACTTTACTTCTGTCCTCTCAGTGTACTGATGACCGTCCTCCCAACTGTATGAGGTTCAGGACTCACCTGAATTTACAACAACTCTGTGATGAACAATCAGAATCAGAATCAGAATCAGAATCAGCTTTATTGGCCAGGTATGCTTGAACACACAAGGAATTTGACTTTGGAAAACTGTGCTCTCTTTGTACAAGGCATAAGAATAAGACATACAAATAAAAATCTAAAAAATAATAACAATAACATCAGCTATAAATTAAAAAGAACAACAAATAGGCATGACTAATATGTACAGGCTAAAATAATATGATAAAAGTGCAGTGGTGAGTTGTAGAGGTAGTTTTACATTAAAAAAAAATAGTAGTTAAAGCTGCTGTGAGGAACTTTTGTTTTGTATTGATTCTGGCGCCCCCTGTGGACAAAGTGATACCTCTTATCTCTTGTCCTATACATGCAAAAGTAGTGTTTTCAACAAAAAACTCAGCCTGTTGTCTTTTAACAGTCAACTTTATCAGGCTAAGTGATTATTTTCCATGAAAACAGTCAAATAAAGGCTGTTTCTGAAGCGAGATGTCCATCATCTGGTCTGAAACCTACCCCCTCAGGGCGGTTTCAGGCATTACAAATTACAACAGAGAAGGTGTCAGTGTTGCTGCTGATGGTCTTGTTTGCTATTGAAGGTCATACAGAGGCATCAGTATCATTTTCAGTCTGTTTCTCAGCCAGTTCAAAACTCCTCACAGGGCCTTTAAATAATAAAATAAATAGAAATATGGAATTCTGCTTGGAGAATTGTTGCATTGTGTATTTACATGTATATTTACAGAGAGTATTGATCCAACAGGTATGACACTGTTATGGTTTAGTGGTTATCAGAGTGACAAAGAGCCTTCACTGTTATAAATCTTTCATACAGTGTAATTCTTGTAAAATCAACCATTACAAGCACAGTTACACTTACTTTGGTTTGACTGTCTGCAGCTGAACCCTCACAGGTGTTGCTCTGCTGCCATCTTCTGGGCTTCATCAACATGTACAGTGTGTTCCTGCAGATCTCGAGTCCCCTTTTCCTCGTGTACTTACACCAGAACAGAGCTGAAGGGTCTAGCATATTGTTTTCTTCTCAGGTTCTCATTATCAAGAAAAAAAAAGTGTCTTACCTCAGCAAACAACCGGAAGTTATTTATTATGACAAGAGAAATGGGGAAATTAAATGAATAGATGCATGTTCGCCTATGGTTTCCGTACAAATGCAAGGTGAACAGAAGTTTCAGTCATTTTACCAACGTCAATTTAGTTAATAAAAGCTGAAAAACCTTCAGGAGTATGTTGAGTATGTATTTCTACTGAAGAGGATCAGGCCCACTGAAAAAAAGTAGGGTCATTTTTTTTAAAATTATTATTATTATGATAAAAAAGTCAAAATTCTGAGATTAAAGACAGAATTCTGACTTTTTCCTCAGAATAATAATAATTTAAAAAAAATGACCTTCTTTTTTTGTTTTTTTCAGTGGTCCTAATCCTCTTTCGTATATTTCCACAACGAAACGCTGCCAACGTAAGTTTAATAAGCTTTAAAACGCAGTGAGAGTGTAAAGATGTACTTGAAAAGCACAAAAACGTCCCATAATAAGATAAGCGTTGCGCACAAACCGGTGATTCCGTTTCTGCCTCCATTTCCCATCATGCCCCGCGCTCCTTTCTCCGGAAGAAAACGTCCGTTCCTTCCTTCCACTTCCTCTTTCCGTCATCGGAGTTTAGGTAGGACAGCAACTATACGATTCCCTTACTGAAATCTGCTCTAAATCATGATATTCTAACATCATCCACTTAAAGTTAACATTTGTAAATGTGTATGAAATATATAAGATTGATACTTAATCAGTATTTTTAGAAAAAGAGTTTGGATTTGAAGTTTATTTGACTGTAAGTTGCTCTCTGGTGACATGGCGCTGTTATAGCGGCTAAAAGGCCGGTAGCCACTACTCACAGAGCCGATGTGTGTTAGACTTGAGCTCCTTCAGGAAGCTAGAGATAAGTTTGATGTAAAATCGGGTACAACTGACAGCTAACTGCTCTGTGAGTGTCAAACTTTAGCTATTTCACTCTGTTACATGAGTATTGAGCTAGCTAAAGCGGCTATTATGCTAGTGCTAAAGCTGGCTGGGTACAGATCTGGTCACCAACATGTGATTCAATGTTCTCTGTCAAATGTGAAATAAGCATATTATAGATCAGGTGTTGAAAACTACTTATAAGGCAGTCAGACCATGTCAGAGTAAAAGTCAGAAGTTAGCCTCTCTGTTAGCCTTCACATGTCAGGTGAATAACTGTACCTGTGTTGTGTTTCAGGACACGATGGGACGTGTGATCAGGGGACAGAGAAAAGGTGCGGGCTCCGTGTTCAAAGCCCACGTCAAGCACAGAAAAGGTGCTGCCAAACTCCGGCACATTGACTTCGCTGAACGCCATGGCTACATCAAGGGGATCGTGAAGGTACAGAAATTCACATGTACTCTGGTGAAGGTGGCAGCCATGCTTCCTTGTGGTTCCTGAGTGTTCAGTGTGACCCTGTCTAACCTGTGTGGGTCTCACCTTCTTTTAGGATATCATCCATGACCCCGGCCGTGGTGCTCCCCTGGCCAAAGTGGCCTTCCGTGACCCATACCGCTTCAAGAAGAGGACTGAGCTCTTCATCGCTGCTGAGGGCATCCACACTGGACAGTTCATCTACTGCGGCAAGAAGGGTAAGAGGCTGACAGCAGACTCTGTAGGGTTCTCACTATTAAAGTGGCTTCTGTCTGTTGTCCTGGCTCTATCCACCAACAAACAGCTGGTTTTGGATGATGTAAAACATTCTGGGCCTATAGTAGCTCAGAATCTTGCTTTATGCTTCTGCTGTATGGATCCTTTATTTTGCAGCAACATTATTCTGTGATCACATCAGTGAAGGGTCATGCTAAGTGTTGTGAATGTTGTTGCATCCTACTAAGCCATGTTGTGTTCAGACAGAAAGTAAGGTAAACTTCTGAAGTGACATGATTACACAGATAGTCAGTGCATGATGCAAATACATGAAGGATGACAGGACTCGAGCAAGTTTGCATCAGCACAGATTTTAGGCATCCCAAGTTTGCACCAGAAATTGCTGAAGCATAGTAGCAAGTTATTAATGTGGTGACACTTTACACCAGGGCTATTCAATTCAATATTTGGTCGGGACAGATTTAAAGACAGAGCCAGACATTCTTAGCAGACAGTGAACAAAGTTAAAGGAACAACAAATAGATAAGATAACAAACACACTAGATGTTTATTAGTGTATTGCCACATCCAAAAGGCATAAATACAACAAAAGAGAAGCACTTGTCAGTGTTAGTAAAGGATGTTTTTCTTGCCGGACCCAGGACCCAAGTCACAATCACTTGAGGGTTGCTTTCAGACCACTAATTGAATAGGGCTGCTTTACACTCTGCTTTGAATGAATCTGCAACATGTTCATCAGTTCCCTTTTTGACCCATTTATTGGGTTTAAATCATGAAATTTGGGCTCAAGCCTTAGTAATAAGTCAGATTTCTTCTGCAGCTTTGCAAAACTGTTGTACAAAGAAACCAGATATAGCACTTTTGGTTTTATTGACATAGCTGGATGGGTGAATTATCACTGATAGAACAGATCAGCACTAATCACAGGAAAGCATTTTAGTGGCAAGCACATGTAGGTAGTGAGGAGCGCACATAATGGGAAAATAAGCCTTTTCACTGTAAGATAAGGACGGGGTAGATGGTCTTTTATGTCTTCATTTGATTTGCTCATGGTGTTTAAATTGCCCAATTGAGTCTGGAGTCCTGTCAGGATTTTAGCAGCTGTATTTAGAGCTTGATCGGCTGAACCTCAGCATCTTTCTGTCTGCTTAAATGTGTTCATGTCGCCTCACTATAACACTGGGCTTAAGTTAGTAACAACAGTACAGCAGGGATGTAGTAATATTAACACAGCAACCTGTGAAGTGTATTCCTGGTCATCAGGGCTCATTGTTTGGTTGAAGTGTCTGATGTTTCAGCACAAGCCCTCGTCTCACCTTGTTTTTTTAACTTTTACAGCTCAGCTGAACATCGGTAATGTCCTCCCCGTCGGCACCATGCCTGAGGGAACCATCATCTGCTGCCTGGAGGAGAAGCCCGGCGACAGAGGCAAGCTGGCCCGCGCGTCAGGAAACTACGCCACAGTGATCTCCCACAACCCCGAGACCAAGAAGTCCAGAGTCAAGCTGCCCTCAGGCTCCAAGAAGGTCATCGCCTCCGCCAACAGAGCTGTCGTTGGTAAGAAGTACTCTCATGTCAACTTGAGCTGGTGTTTCCTCGCTCCCTTGTGCCCGGTCTGACTTGCTCTGTCCTGTTTGTGTTAAAGGTGTTGTTGCCGGTGGTGGTCGTATTGACAAGCCCATCCTGAAGGCTGGTCGTGCATACCACAAGTACAAGGCCAAGAGGAACTGCTGGCCACGTGTCCGTGGTGTGGCTATGAACGTAAGTGAACACAAACATACTGCAATCATGTTGGTTATACTGCTGACCAGGTAACGCTGAATTTACTCACACAAGGGTGATCATGTTTGGGATGCTAGACCTTTAATATCTGAGCAGACGGGTAGATGGAAAGTTTACTGTAACAGAGATGATCGTGTTGAGGCTTTTAATCTGGGTTATACTCCTGCAACTTTACATCTTTTGGTTTCAATTCCTGTGACTCATCAAACAGCTAAAGCAAACTTGTGATTAACTCAGAAGACTTGATGCGATATACATCCATACATGTCACAGATACGCTCGCTCAAAGTCTGCATCTTGGTCAAACCGTTGACCTTGAAGATATATCTTTCTCAACATCTGATTTGGCGAACAGATCAACTTTCATATAAAAACATTCTGCTTTTTATCACTTTAATGAACAAGAATAACAAGAATGAGTCAACATAAAATGCTCAAAGTGCTTCACTGATCTAAAACGTTCAGCTCTAAAAGCCTCAGCTCCAGAGTTTGTGAATCACTGAACACTGTTGGAGAGGAAGAGGACGTTCTGTTAAAATACTCAGTGTGAAATATGAAGTGTGTGTGCAGTATGATGTAAAAATATAAACACATCGTTCTTAGATTAAGCACACTGAGTTACTGCTCTCCAGTAGTAACTCGCACCTTTTGTTCCTGCTTCTAAAGAGTCGACTAAGATTATGGGATCATTGTGTCTCTCGTTAATACTAGATGTTCTTTGTCATGTTATTTTAGTATTTGTGATCCAGATCAGTTGATGGGAATGGTGGCAGGTATTAAAATGTTTCTCCTCTCTCTCTTTCAGCCCGTTGAGCATCCCTTCGGTGGTGGTAACCATCAGCATATTGGCAAACCCTCAACTATCAGGAGGGACGCACCAGCTGGTCGCAAAGTCGGTCTTATTGCTGCCCGTCGTACCGGCAGGCTGCGCGGAACAAAGACCGTCCAGGAGAAGGAGAACTAAACCTGACTTTGTTGATAATAAAACATGTGACAAAAGAATCTGTATCCTCGTTTGGTTTCTGAGTTCACACACACGCAAACACACCAATGGTCAGATGTGGGACAGATGATATTAGACAAAGTTTGAACATCTTATGGGAAAAAGAAGTGTTTGGTTATCCAATTATGTTTCTATTTTGAATATATGCAAGAAGATGATCACACAGAAAAGAAAGGCATGATGCAAGAAAATCAAACACTTGATAATCAGATTCACATCTAAAAAAGGAGTGGGAATAAGTTTTTAATCTCATCCTCTTCATTAGTCACAGGAGCTAACTTCTATATTTGCGTGGGTAAGTTTCAGTGTCTTGTTTGTCTTAAGGAGGCTCAGATCCTGAGACATCTGCAGTAAGATGCTGCTTTTATCAGTCTGTGGTGGAAAGTGTGTTATTCTATGCTGCAGTCTGCTGGGGAGGCAGTATAAAACATAAGGATGAGGCCAGTCTAAATAACACAGATCATCCACTTCACAACTTCTTTGTGGACCAGAGAAACAGCAGCAGTGGACGGCTCATCTCTGCGCTGCAGGACAGAGATACAGACAATCATTCATCCCTGCAGCCATTAGGCTTCATAACTGTAGCCAATGGGAGATGAGCTGACAGACACACAAATTACTTGTTTTATGTGATTTTTATATTTCTATCTGCCAGACATCTGAATTTCCCTTCGGGGATTAATAAAGTACATTCTGTTCTATTCTATTCTATACTTCAGATAATTATAAAGTTATCATCTCCCTCTCTTCATCTCCTCTATCCTTCTTTCCAACCCCAACACGGTCTCAGCAGATGTGTGTCTAACATGAGTCTGGTCCTGCTGGAGGTTTCTGCCTGTTAAAGGAAGTTTGTCCTTGCCACTGTAACTTGCTAAATGCTGCAAAGTGCTCTTCATATGGTGGATTAAGATGAGATCAGACTGAGTCCTAATCAAACTTTTTTATTGCACACATTAAAAAAAAAAAGCAAATATATCCACAGAACCAGAACCAAACTCAAGCAAACAGAACCAGAACCAAACTCAAGCAAACAGAACCAGAACCAAACTCAAGCAAACAGAACCAGAACCAAACTGAGCAAACAGAACCAGAACCAAACTCAAGAAAACAGAACCAGAACCAAACTCAAGCAAACAGAACCAGAACTAAACCGAGCAAACAGAATCAGAACCAAACTCAAGCAACCAGAACCACAACCAAACTCAAGAAAACAGAACCAAACTCAAGCAAACAGAACCAGAACCAAACTCAAGCGATCAGAACCAGAACCAGAACCAAACCGAGCAAACAGAATCAGAACCAAACTCAAGCGAACAGAACCAGAACCAACTCAAGCAAACAGAACCAGAACCAAACTCAAGCAACCAGAACCACAACCAAACTCAAGCAACAAGAACCAAACTCAAGCAAACAGAACCAGAACCAAACTCAAGCGATCAGAACCAGAACCAGAACCAACTCAAGCAACCAGAACCAGAACCAAACTCAAGAAACCAGAACCACAACCAAACTCAAGCAACAAGAACCAAACTCAAGCAAACAGAACCAGAACCAAACTCAAGCGATCAGAACCAGAACCAACTCAAGCAACCAGAACCAGAACCAAACTAAAGCAAACAGAACCAGAACCAAACTATGATTAGGTTTAGGGTTAGGATTAGGGTTAGGGTTAGCGTTAGCGTTAGGGTTAAGGTTAAGGTTAGGGTTATTGTTGCCACCCCATAAATATTTTTCTAGATCTGCCCAGTGCATGTATAAAAATTGATTGATCAAAATTTGACCTCAAGTACGTGGAACAGTCATGAAAAAATGTGTATAAACCCTGGTTAGGGAATCATGGTTGAGTGGCGTGCATGAAGGCTGACTCGACACAAGTTATTGTTCTGTCACATCTGTACTTTTCTTAAAATGACAATTCAAATAATAGTAGTGTATACCTATTGATCTTGTGTACTGCTTCCTCCTAATGGTAGTTTGTTTGTTTTGCTGGAAGCTGCTTGAAAGTGGGATCAATCTATTGTTACTTGCACAGAACTGTATCTACGTTTCTTGAGCCAGTTTAAAGTCTCAAGAGGTGATAAACACTGAAAAGTTATCAGATTATCAGAAAACAAAATGTAAGTTTAAAAACCAACCATGTCTGATCTAAAGTAATGGAAGTAGGTGATTTCAAAGCCTCACAAATGACCTCAAAGTACAATCCGAACATTATTATTGAAAGCATTATTGTGAAGCATCTTTATAAGGTACGCCTACCTGGTTCCTGGTAATTCCGTTTGTGTCCACTAGAGGGAGCTTGTGTATCAGGGCAGTTTGTTAACTGCAGCCCTCTGACAGTGTGCTCCATCTATTCATGTGCTGTCTGAGTGCAGACGGAAGTTTAACTTGTAAGCCCTTAAAACAGTATTTTAAACCAAAGAAAGGAGATGTTGACCTCTTTTAAGATCTGGAGTTGTATGCTGTTCAGTAAGAGTTTTCTGTTAGTTTTCTAGAGAAACGTAAAAGTTTTCCCTCCACAAGAAGCTCAAAAAAAAGGTTTGAAGTCAAGAACTTCAACTTTTACTCAGAAGAGTATTTTTCATTTTGAAAGACATAAAACAAAAGGTAAAAGCTGAATCAGCAGAGTGAAGAGGTATTTCAGATATAGAGGATCTTTATTAGACTGCTTACTTTGTGGTTTTTCACAAGTGGTGCAATTCAAAGTTGAGCAGGCTGTCCTACTCTGACACATTTAGAGAGATGCTGTTATTTGAGTTGTGTCTGACCTCTGAAGCAACAGAAGATATCAAACAGTTGCCAGTTTTTTGAACAATCCTGTCATGGATCAACTCACAGTTTAGGATTGTAAAGGACAATTGTGTGTTCTTTCCTTCTTAGTCCCCTGCTCCATATTGTCCACTTTTCAACACTTTCATGAAGCCTGGAGTAAACTGGAAGAAATGAATTTAAGTTGGAGAAATACCCTTTCAAGAATAACTGGCCTCTTTGAAAGCAACACAATGTTTCCAAGGTGTTTGCTCACTTTGTGCTGTGGACTCAACAAACACTTGTTACTGCTTACACAGATAACAAAGCACTTTAAATCCACTACACATGCAAAAAAAGAAAAAAGAAGCAACATTATCGCAGCAAATGTTTTATTTCCTAAAGCTTCCGTGAAGAGATTTTAGCTGGATATGAAACATCAATCTATCCATCCATTCTCTTCTGCTTATCCAGAGCTGGGGCCGGGTGGCTTCAGGCTACACATCCCTCTCCTCAGCTCATCCTGGGGGATTCCGAGGCGTTCCCAAAACACACAGGAAATATAATCCCTCCAGTGTGTTCTGGGTCTACCCCGAGGTCTGCTTTCAGTTAGACATGCCAGGAAAACCTCCAAAGGGAGGAGTCATGCCCGAACCACCTCAGCTGGCTCTCCTCCTGGATACCCCAGGGTGTCCAGGCTCCAGACCCCATCTCTAAGGACTGGCCCAGTCACCCTTTGGAGGATACTCACATCAGCCGGCCATGTGGGATATCTCCTTCTTTTGGTCACTACTCACACTTCACCAAAACACCTGCAGTACTGCTGATACTGCACCGACATGTCAGTCAATATCATGATGTTGAACTGACAGAAATGAATACAGATACTTCTTTGTGACCTAAAAAGACCAAATGTGCCAAGACTAAAACACCAGCATAAAAATCTGACTCTTTGGGAGGATGTCATACGAAGTGTTGAACTGCAGCAGAGTGGAAAAGAGAGACTTCTTTTTCAAACATTTACCCGAATAAATTCTTGATTGGTGATACATTTGACTGTTGAAGGAAAGCAGATCAAAAACAAATGATAAAAAAGAAAATTTCACGGTCATATCTAAAGGACAAAATCAGTAAAGATAATGTATGTACTGCTTTGTCCACAGGGGGCGCCAAAATCAACACACACAAATGGTTCCTCACAGGAGCTTTAAGAACAGATGCAGTTTGTTTACACGTCTTTTTTTTTGTTCAGATGTTTTTACAGAAGTTTGTGATGTCCCAAAGTAAAAATGACACACAGGCAAGATTCCATGTTCTTTATTTGCTAAGGGCGCAATGCTTTTTTTGTTATATTTCTGTGCACAAAAAACCTCACAAAGTGAAAGTCCACATCGCGACTGTAGCTCCAGAATTCAACGTCACACCATGGCCAAAACAAAAGTCGGCAAAAAACAGGGCGCAGAACTCTGTACAGTCAATATCTTCTTTAAAAATAACACAAGGACAAAAATGTTCCTCTTAAATCAAATTTCTATTTTTAGTGAAATACAACAAAATAAATTCTATAAAATAAGAGCAAAATATTTAAATATAATACGATGGGCAGAATATTTTCATTTGCAGGAGTATTTGGTATGTTTTAGACAAAAAAAAAAAAAAAAAAATTCAAAAAAATACATGCATTCAAGTTACCAATTAAATACAGTATTTACTGATGTTTTACCTTTTACTCCTACAGAATTACAAGTTCGCTCAAGTTGCAACATGACTAACCAGCCGCTATTCTTACGGTACAACCCTGCTGTGGATCCAGTTCTCCACGGAGCACGAGGCTGCCGCTCAGGGTCTTTACCCCCAAGCCGCAGCCAGACTCAGAACCCGACCAGCTCCGTGGCAGAAAGGAGGCCGATTGGGCAACAAGTCTGTCTACAACTAGGCTCTATTGAAGAGACAGAAGCAAACCACACAGTCTATTTTACACCAGAAAGCCCAGTGTAGCAATTCTGTTGCATATGTGTTTCATTTTTCAGATTTCCTACTGATGAAAGCTAAGCCGTATATCCCACCAAAAACTGACTGCCGAATGAGAAGTTGGAGGATTATAATGTGCAATTGAGAAGCCACTTATTCATACATTGGTTCAAAATATCGCCCTCATTGTAGACAGGGTAGATGAGTAGAAAAAGGAACAAAAAGAAAAAAAACCTAAGGGTAACAACACCCCTCTGGAGATGTGGATTAAGAACAGCTTTAGGTTGTTATGGTCACAAGTCTTCCCTTGGGCTACACTATTCTGGTGAGAAGCCATGCTAAATGTTACAGCATATTAACTAGAGCTTCGAAAAGGATTGAATTCAATAACCAGAACAAAAAAAAAAAAAAAAGAACAAAAGAAAAGAAAAAAAAAAGAGAAAGGCAATGAGTTTCAGAACAATGTTGCATCACTGCTTTTTCACATCAACCAAACACCGTAAAAGTCCACCCAACCATTCCACGTCTCACACTAAAACCAACCACAGCTCGTGAGTTGATTTGGCATCGGTCATAAGGTTGCCAAGGAGCTTAAGAATAATAATATAATTATGATAATAACAATGCGTCCTTCTACAGTTGAATGACCAGTAACCGTCCGATGGTTGAACAAACTTTACTGCAGAGCATGGGTGATAAAACAAAGAGGAGTTGTTGTCTTCTTACAGTTTTTTTTGGGTGTTTTTTCGTATTTATAATATCCATTTTTGTTTTTCATAATATCTGCAACACCTCCCAACAGCAAACCACACAGAGTTATGCTACTGGGGGATCTGAACAGTCAAAAACATTAACATACTATGTACACCTTTTCGTCGTGTAGACAAGCGCGTCAGCATCGTCGGCTCTGGGTAAATTTGTTTTTTCTTTAGTAGAACTCTTGTCCGCTCCCTCGCCTCTGCAGCCGCCAGAAGGCCCCTGCCATGATGGTCAGGAAGCCCCAGGCCAGGGAAGAGCAACCCCCCCGAACGCAGGCTGCAGGAAAGAAGTGGGCCTGGAGAGGAGGACAAGGGAGGCCTGGCTCTGCCCTGCCCTGGGGACAGAGAGAGAGAGAAAGAGAAGCCCGACGAGGAGCTCTGTTGACCGGAGGATGAGAAGAAGGAGAGCGGGACGATGGAGGCTCGAGGCACAGCAGAGGAGAGGGTGAGGGGGTGTTACTCCTTAGGTGGGGCGGGCGCCGGGGTAGAGGTGGTGGTGGTGGTGGTGGTGGTGGTGGTGGTGGTGGGGGCTGGGGTGGTGGTGGGGGTGGGGGCGACCTCCTCGGTGCTCTCCCAGTTCTCTTGTGCTCGCGGACCTGGGCCAGGGCCAGGGCCAGGTGTGGGACCAGGGGCTGGGGTCGGGGTCGGGGTCTGGGTGGGGCCTGGAGTCGGGGCGGAGGCAGGACCAGGACGCTGGGGGTTGTTCATGTGCTGAGCAGCAGGCCCGGTGTACGGCTGCCCGTGAGGGTGGTTGTTCTGTAGAGAAGGAGAGAGTGGACAGAGGTCAAACAAACAAAATTAACCCTTTCACTGAAAGCACTTTCTTTAGTATTTCATACGTTTTAATAAAAGCAGCAAAGTTTTCATCATGCCACAAGCTTCTGGGGGCGGTTACTAATTTAATCTCATCTGCTGTCAAGACAAATCCTATGAGAAGACAAGCAGATTTAAGGGCACAACTCCTGTGCCCTACCAAAATAAAAGCCCTGTTATCAAGCTTTTATTTAGAGACATTTGCAGAGGTCAACACTTTTTGTTCCTACATGATATTTAAAATGTAGCTGCTGCCCTCCAGTGGTTAATCATCACTACAAGTAACGACCGGCTTCATTCTTGTCATTTATTTTCACATCATCATGATCAACCTCCTCCTGATCAAGGTCAATGTGATCCCGACACACTACCTGCTGAAACTGGGTGGTTCCAGGAGAATGAGGGTACAGAGATGTGTCCTCAGGTGGGGAGGAGTCTTGATCATCAGGTGCTTCCTGTTCATCTGGTTCCTGGCAGACATGAGAGAGAGAAGTTATACGTAATTTACTTCAACTCCAAAAATGGGAACAAAAAAAAAAAGTCCTTCATACTATCATTTATCAAATGTGCGCAGCAGGGATTGCTAGTGTGTTTTAACACAACAGTGTGTATTATGTTAAGCTTCTGCACTTCAGTGTGAAATTACGAGTGGGTTGTGTGGGGAAAGTCCGACTGTGAGGCGTTATCGAGGAAATGAGGCTTAAATCCGATTTGATTTTTGTGAGTGGGTGGATTCTACATCTGAGGGATTCCTTGTGGAGGATATTTCACTGGATGTTTTTCTTTTCTGGAAAATATCAAATAACTCCAGCCTCATTATTAAACATTTGAAGACGACATATCTTTGTGACCATTTAAATTATATTCCTCTTATATTAGAGCAGATACCAATGTGATATTGAGGCTTAGGGCTTATTGACATTACTTTAATAAATGTGAAGATTATGGGCTAAAAGATGCCATCATAATGAACATCCTTGTTTTGTTTCGACTCCATCATCACATCTCTACATTTTGAAACAAAGCAGAGAAATTCTTTACTGCCTCTATGATTTTAAACATCATGTAAACTGATGCACAAACAGTGTTACAGCATCAGAATGACACAAGCCTTCAGTTTAAAGTTAGTCTCCAAGCTTAAATATGGCAACTACGTCTTAATACTGGAGAATCAATCAGAGATGTGATAGTACTTAATTGATCTCCAGAGGGGACACTCAGTGATGCAGCATCAAAGAGAATTAGACTGAGAGGAGAGAGGCTTTTTCAGTGATGCTGATCGGGTGAGTCACTTGGACTTCAACTAGATTTACAAACTACCTTTATATTAATACTCAAAAATAAAGACAGAATAGAAGACGGCAGTGCTTTGATTTATTCCATGGTGACAATTTGTCCTCCTGAAATAGCAAGTTAAGCCAACAAATATTAAAAAGTTAAAAATAGTACCCATTGTGAGAGATCATATTCAAGATATAGAGTTTTTTTAACAGACAGGTTAAAAAAACTCAAGTATTAAAATATTAATGTAAAGTGATTCTCTCACCAATCTAAATAAAGAATACTTCCTATTCCACTTTTATATTACAACAACTTATGACTCTTATCTTACAGTTTTAAAGTTCTCTAACAACTATTATAATATTTATATGTATTTTTTTTACCATGTTACATCATACAGACTTCTATTTTGACATTAAATCTCATTAACTTGATCTTTTAAATAATAATCAAAGATAATAATTTTGTCTGTTTTTTTTCATAATTAAAATTTTTGAGTGTAGTAATTTAACTTTTGAATCATCACCTTTTATCTGAAATGTTGATTATTTTAGTCAAAGTTTGTCATTTTATCTCATAATGACTTACCCCAGAGTGTTTTTTGTTATATCACAGAGTTTCCATCTTAATTTTTCCCTTTATTTATAAAAATGGACTTCAGAGAAAACTAATATTTAGTCCACACAAAAGACAAAACAGAGTTTTTTTGTTAATGTGTTCCTTTCTTCTACAACTGACTAAGCTAAGGGAAACTCCAAATTGTGAACCTCTAAGTATAATGTGTTGTATTTGTGTTGTGACATAACTAAACATTGGCCATATTTCTCTGTTGGTGTTTAAATTGAAATTTTGTTACATTTTCCTTCCTTCATGTGGTGTTGCCTGGAATACTGACCTTCCCTGGGCTTCCCTGAGTACACTTGAGCTGTGTATGGAATATTACAGGAGAAGTGTGTCATTGGACTGGACTTTTCAGCATGAAAATACAAGTAACTTTTCTTAATTGAGAACAGAAATATGAATTATTTATATGCATTGTGAACTGCAGCCATGAATCAATACAAAAAAACATATTCCTGTGTAAACATGTCATAGCTGTAGCTTTGAGAGGACATTTCTATCAAATGGCCTGCTGGAAATGAGTCCAAATAATTCAACATCTTTGAAAAATAGTCATCAAATGTCAGGGAAATGAAAAGCTAGAAAACTGAATCTTTGTTATAATGTCAACAAGAGAAATGACTTGAGTTGTTATCAATACACCCGGTTAAACTCAGACCATGTTCTACCATTCAGTGGCTCATTAGTGATGGTGACCAGACAAGTCTAGAAATGACATCTGAATACAAACAGAATACATGATGTCCTGTAGCTTTAGATACTGGTCCCAGTTTAGCACCCTGAGCACAATCACTAAAACTACACAACACTTCTATGTGATGTTGGGAAAACTTGTGTAGGTGCAGGTATGTGTGATACAGTCAGATGTCTTTGTGATTACCTCTTCAGGACAAAGCTCGCAGGCTTTGGCCAGTGTCATACGCGCACTGTGGGAGCGCTCCAGGAAATACCCATTGGAGGTTTCATTGCTCTGAACGGGAGGAGACCAGTTGTTGTAGGTGTACTGGGGGTTCCCTGTGTATGGTCTCCTCTCCAGCTCGTCTCCTAACCACTCCACTGCCCACGTCCATTTTCGTTTCAAGTCACCATTACTCTGCGGGAAGAAGAGAGGAGAAGAAAAGAATGTTCTTATTAGGACGTATGTCTCCAGCTGTTGTTCCTGCTGACAGAGCACTGCAAGAATGAGTCCTGAAACGTGGACATGTTAGTTTATTTGGACTTCTGGTTCTGTTGTTTCTTTTCTTATAGGTTAAATGCATGACAAAGTTTGTTTCATACACTATTTAAGAGGCTTTTTGACATAAAGAGCCTCAGTTAATATCACATTTCAGTGTTTTTAAAAAAGACAACAGAGGCTGTCTGGGACATACTCATAATGCCAAGTTAAAGGATAAGTAAAGCCTGATTTATACTTCTGCGTTAAATCGACGATGTAGCCTACGCCGGAGGTCCTCATAGCTCCCGTACCTACACAGAGGTCTACAACATGCACCACCTCCAAAATGTAACTACCCGTAGAATCGATGGGGACCGCAAGCTCTGTGATTGGTCCGCTCAGCGGCATTGTATTTCCTGCATTTACAGCACTTCCGGGATCCCCGCTCATCGGCCGTGTATTTCATCTCCTCCTCTCTATTCTTCATGTAATCATGTCTGTTTGATAAACAGCAACATGTATCAGCTGTAGATTAACATAACACGCTCTGAATCGCTGTGGAAAAGTAAACAGAGATCGTAGCGAGGCCGGAAGCAGGCGACCGGCTATCAGAGAGACCACACTGCCCTCAAGCGTTTCGGCGGAGAATTGCTGCGCGACACGGACACATCGATGCACAAGTATGTGGTGCTCATGTCCGTGTCAGCTCCTGCTGCATAGGAGGTATAAATCAGGCTTAAGGCTGATGTTGATGTTATGAAACCAAGGTTAAGGGCTTTATAGCCTTATGTAAAACTTCATCAAACAAAAGTTTGCTTCATTGCAGAAATTTGACTACAGAAGCGTCCTTGAATCATAAACTTGTGTGCCAGTTGCTTCACTGCTAATTATCATTTTTTGTTTTTGCAGAATCAAAAAGAAACTCATGTTGTCTGTTTTACTACAGGGAGCTGGAGGGAATGAAACCTCCATGTTGGTCTACAAAAACAAGTCATCCCTACGGCACTCTATGTTGAAGTGCACAGTTGTAGTTTCAGAGAGAGGACTGTTTCTTATTAAACCATAAAGTCTGAAGCATTTTATAGTTTTAATTAGGAGGAATGCAGAAATGTGTGGGTTTATAAATTATAACTATAGTAAACTTTATTGCAGCAGGTTAACGTGCCTCATACCAAAACGACTCCTTCATTGGGGTTAAAACTTGTTATTAAAATGTTCACTAGAATGTTGAAATAAGAAGCAGATCTCTTTGCATATGTCTGATGTAATGTGACATTGTATTGGATCACTTCATCTGTCAGTGACTGTACCTGTAGGATCTGGTAAGCCACAGAACAGTTGCTAAAGAGTGCCACCATGCACTTGATGCACTGGTAGGCTCGTTTCTGGTAGTGGTTCTTTGAGCGCTGAATCGTGTCGAAAAGCCCGTCCCTGTCGTCGGGAATGCCCTTCAGCACATTGTGGATCCTGAACACACAAACAGAAGAAGCAGAAATAAAAACTCTCAACACGTCCAACACAAACACATGCAGCACAAATTATTTACACAGTGAGCAACGAGTCTGACCTGTGTGTCTGCCAGGAGTCCTCTATGAGCAGGATCTGTAGCAGCAAGTCCAGGTAAGGCCTCAGCTCATATGTATAGGAGTACGCCACCTGTACATAACACATACATTATTTGAACACCGGCTCCAGTGAACACGTATATGTAAACCTAGAAGCGGGGGACATTTACCTGCCAGAGCAGCTCGCTGAGCACAGTGGAGGAGAACTGAGGGTTCTCCCAGCAGCTGAAGCGAAGCAGCTTCACTGTCTCCTCTGAGTTGCTGCAGTCTTCGATGATCTTCTTCACGTAGCTGGTCCTCACAAACAGGATCTCTGCCACCAGCTGCTGCACAGGCATCACTGGGGCTGTCAGGTTTGTGTCTCCGTACGGGTTAGGGAGAGGAGGATTACCTGGAGGAGGTAGAGAGAATATTCAGGGTGACTCGAATCTGAAAATACATTTTGTTGTTGGAGGCAGAGATGTGTATCTTCTCAGGGAGCCCTCAGCTCTAAGCTCCGCCTACACAAGGCTGGTGCTCAGAGTGGCTGGTTTGTCAGTCACTAGATCCTGAGCAAGGATGAAGATCTTCATCGGGCTCCTACTTTCCCCACCAAAACAATCCCAACACTGTTTGAAGATTTATGCCCAGAGGCTGACCCTACATTGACCGCCGTATCTATAAATCAGTGCATCTCTTTCATCTTAAATGGCACCCTTATCTTTTAAGCTCCATTTTTCAGTGGCAAGAAACAGCCCAGTGTTTCACCGTGTGTGGGGCTGAAGGGAAATAACTCACCATTGATGGAGGACTGCATGCGTGAAGAGACGTCACAGCATCGGACCAGCTGGGAGACCACAGTGTAAAGCTTGCCCAGCTCAGCGTACTGGTACTTAATAGGAGGGCCGGGACCTTCATCCAGAGCGACCAACATGAAGGTGGCGGGGACGTTCAGCTTCAGCAGCTGCGTCTTCTCTGCCAGGCCTGTGATTGTTCGAGGTAGGAGGGAGGGAAAGGGGGAAGGAAAGCAGCATTCAAATGATGATTTCATAATCTGTGATTGTTCAGTTCACTGAGGAGCAGATGTTCACGACACAAGTGCTTGCAGCGTTCTACTTACCAAGGTTGGCATACATGACAAAGAGGTTGAAGTACTGCTGCAGGTGACGGCCATGTTCAGAGACCTCTCTTCTGAGCAGGTTGAGTACAGCTCTCAACAGGTGGTCGCTAAGACTGAGGTTGTCACAGCCCTGATACACAAACATGGAAAACAACAACAAACCAAAGCAGGGTTACATCAGTGGAAAGCAACTGTTATTAAGTCGTTCAGAAAATCCTACTGAAGGCCTTCTGGACCACAGCTCGACCCTGACACCAACCTGAGCAGAGGGTCCGGGTGAGGCAGTGGGGGAGGGGCAGGGGCCGTCTTGCAGGGAGAAATGAGCGATGAAGACAATGAGCTTGGCAAACGCGCCACGGACCTCAGCGCTCGGGCACTCGAGCAGGTACTCCGAGAAGCGGTTGGGGTAGGCGAACAGAACGTTGTGTGCAAACCAATAGCGTACATTCTTACTGTGTCTCAGCAGGATGCAGAGGGCGTCATACCTGAGGGGAAGGAGAGGGTGGATGTTGAGAGAGGAGGATAAAAACAGAGGAATCCCTAAAGAAACAGAAGCAGTCAGAGCTTACCAGTCACTGGCAGGACCCCGTACTACTTTCTTGGTGTGAAAACCTGTGCTGAAGAGGAACCTAGCAGCCAGCTGAGCACTTATCATAGCAATCTCCTCTGCCTCGGGCAGAAGATGGTCTTGTCCTGTGAAAAAAATGACCCATCATAAATGACTCTTTCAAAACTCTGACAGTTATTCTCTTTGTTTTCACAGTAATGTAACAAAAGAAGACAGTCGTCCCTACAGCTACAGGTCAATTTACAAATTCAAATTCTAAAGAAGACAGACGCATAAAAATGTTAAGTTTCTGAACTCACAGTCATTATCTAATTTTAAATATTATTCTTTAAATTAAAAGAAAAAAATCTGAAAATTCATAAACAACAAAGTATCAAGGGCAGAAAATATTCAAATTTTTTGATTGAAAAATGACCAGAAATAATGAACTGATAATCATTCGGTGATGAAGGTCTTATTAAATCTAAATGTCTCTCTTATATTTTGGGGACTTAAAATAATGGAGTGACAATTTCTACCCAAAACTGACTCAAAAAGAAAAAGCTTGACTTTTGGCTTCATGGCCAACACTTCAATTCAAATCCATTCAATTCAAAATGAAGAGTGGGGAATCAATTCAAAAAATAACTCCACAAACTGAGCGCTTCATTTCATGTATGCCGTATGTTATCAGTTAGAGAGGGATGGATTCATCTGTCTGATTAATGACACTTGGAAATAATTAGTATCGGCTGATTCTATCCTCAAAGATGGCAGATCAAATATAAAACAGTGACTGGCTGGTGTTAAATATATTCTGTTGTGACATATAGAATGATGCAGTGTAGTCTTGCTTTTGACATAAATATCAGCCATGCTCTGAAATTTTAAGCATAACAAAATGTATGTTTCTATATCATTAAAGACATGTTACTGGCTAAGATAACCATGTTCATTAGAGTGTGATGTGTGTGGAATGATGGATGTTTTTATTATTAAATCGTGCATTTCATGGAATGGAGAAAAACAACCACAAAAATGTGATGTCAGCATTATACTCATAAAAATATGGTGCAATTTTATCCATCCTATAGCTTACCGTACTATGGATTCATAAGATAGAAGTGTAGTAGTGTACATAGTGTATATATCTGTTATATTTACTATGTTTATTTTATTTCTTAATCTTATTTTATATTCACCTAATCATTATTACTATTATTTTATTTTGATCTATATTAACCTTATTATTATTACATTTTTTTTTTAAATCTTATATTCACCTTATCATTATTACTGTAATTTTATTTTATTCAGATTTTATATTTAACTTATTATTATTACTATTTTAATTTATATTCACCTTATCATTATTATTATTATTTCTTTTTTTTTTTTTAAGCACCTTGTTTTATTCTCATGTCCCTTGTTATAAGCTGCTGGAACAAACACATTTCACCTAATGGGGGATCAATAAAGTACATCTATCTATCTATCTATCTATCTATCTATCTGCTCTCTAATTACCAACATCAGCATCAGCCGTTAAAGATGATATCAGTTGAACACTATTATTAATAGTTGAAAGAAAAGAGCCAGATAATCCCGTCTGGATCCAGCTGAACTCAGCACAAACTACAGATGAGATGAAAAATGAAAGGATGATTAAGCAATTAAAAGCAGTCCGCTCAGAAACTGGGAGGGCAGCCTCGACTCAGAACTCCAATCACTTTGTTTCAGCTGAAAAAAGACGAACTCCAAAACCCATCCTCACTCACTTCTTTAAATCTGAATCATTCTACCCCCATCGAGAGTTGTGGTCCTGATGACTGCTTCCAAACATTTATTTTCCTGTGGATCATTACGGGCTCTGGCTCCATTAATAATGCATTACAGAGGCAGTGCATTTCTCGGCAGCCTGTGCTAAATGCTACAGAACGCCATTTCTTTCCACAGAGACTCCGTGTGTTAGCATCACTTTGAAACGTTACTGCTAAGACAGGCGAGGCAAACATTTGAAGATAAAGTTCAGACTGCTGTTTCTTTAAGAGAGAATCCACAGCTGACACGTGATGAGGGCTTGATCACTGTTCATGAGATAAAAGAAGCCCCGTGGAGATACTGAATATGCAGAGACATAACTGGAGGAGTTACGTCATACTGAGCGTTTATGTTACTCTGACAACTCAGCACACGCGAGGGTTGAGCTATGCCATCACTGATGTATAATTCAAAAGGTTATAGATCAAAGATAAGACATTAAAGCTCATTATTTTATAGTTCTGGTTATGAATGTTATCAATTTATATAAATGGATATCAGATCGCTCAGTACTATTCATCAACCTCATTTGATATGGCTCCCTCGCTCACAACAACAAGGCCTGTATGTGGCGACAACATAGAGGCAGATTAAGAGCAGGATGTTGGTCAGTAAAAAGGATGGATTATTATGCAGATGGCTGAGGTTTTAAATTTCAGATGAGCAGCAGAATAATGTATTCTGTAGAGAAGGCTGAAAACAGGTTGCAACAAAAAGTTCAAGCTTGACGAATCTCCTTAAAACAGCGCCATTGAGTACAATATGAGAGTGTGTAAAACTGCATGCTACAACCAAGCGGCAACCTCCGGTCTCAAAATATGAAGCCCATGCTGAAGTGTTAAAAACTGCAATTCCAGCGACCACTTTAGGCTGGCTGCAGAAACACCAGAAACCACATACACACCCATTCATTAAATTGATCTTTGCAGCAGAAATAAACATGTTTACGGCCTGGTACAAAAAAACAGCTACGGTCTGAAGAGCTCATTTCTCCATCAGCACCATAGACTGTATAAATAATGGACGTAGTATCTGTGACGTCACCCACCTGTTCCTGAAAGCTGTTTTGAAGCCAATCGTCGGCGGGGGCCATATTGGAAATGCTGAACTCATCCAAAAGAGTGTGACGTAAAGAAGCGGGCTTTGAGCCTCCTCGCCAACAGCTATGTGTTCCCGTCCGGGAGTCAAGTCAGTCAAGTCCTTATTTGGGAAAAAACTCATAATCTTAATATCTTCTGAACTGTTGCCTTGGAAAAAAATTCACCCCCCGTACAGTGTGTGCTGATAGAGAAATAAGCGACATAGAGCTAAGCCGTTTTTTGAACCAGGCTGTAAACATGTTTATTTCTGCTGTAAAGATCGTCTTAATGAATGGGTGTCTATGTGGTTTCCGGTGTTTATGCAGCAAGCCTCAAGTGGACGCTCGATGAATTGCAGTTTATAACAATCCCGCATGGGCTTCATATTTTGAGACCGGAGGTTGCTGCTTGATCGGCACACACTGTACTGGGGTGTTTTTTTTCTAATACAACAGTTCAGAAGATATTAAGATTGAGAGTTTTGTCCAAATAAGGGCATGACTGACTTGAATGACAGGCGGGAACACTGTAGCTGTTGGCTAGGAGGCTCAAAGCCCACCTCTTTACCTCACACTAACTCAACAGCAGTTTGGTTGAGTTCTGCATTTCCAATATGGCTCCCGCCGAGGATAGGCTTCAAAAAATCACTCAGGAACAGATGGGCGATGTCACTGATACTACGTCCATTATTTATACAACCCAGACATGAAGCCTTCACAATCTTCAGCACCGAAACAATCCACGATGCAAGCTTCATTTATCCGAGCTGTGCCTTGCTGGGAAAAAACTAAAAATTGTGGCAATAAAATCAAGGCAGTGGCAACCATATTGTTGAAGACAGTCTCTGTTGCAACCGTGGAACAGGACAACTTTACACAGCTGCCAAAAACCACTGACCCAAGGTACCAGTTGCCTAGTCACAACTACTTTACAAGAGAAGTAATGCCAAAAACTTACACTGACATAAGAGAGAGCCTCTTATGTGAGCCAAATATGAGTGTGACAGAACTTTAATAGAAGAGTGGGAGTTTTAAAGTGCCTGTCTCCAAACCAGTTATTTTCCCCCCAAAATCACACCGGAGAGAACTTAGCTGAAGCCCTGCAGGACGCCCCGACAAGCTGCAAGCTCAGACCGATGGGACTGGTTGCTATGACAACCAACAATGGGAGTAATGTTGTGAAAGCAGTGCGATTCAACAAGTGGCAGAGGACGCAGAGTGTTGGTCACAGACTTCAATTGACTACTAGTGAGAGCGATGGTGAATGAACTGAAAACAAATCAAAAATATGCCAGGACCAATCCTCAGTAAAGGGATTGTTTACAGTAAGAACCACTTACAGTAATATGCTTACTGACCATGAGGTCATCTATTTAAAGAGTGGAATGAGGAATGTTTATGTACAGATAAATAATGTGTCCCCATTAAATGAAAAGGTATCAAGATATTTGGTCTATATGGTTAAGCCCTCACTTTTAAAAGCAAACTTAAGACTCACCTTTTTAATCAGGCTTTTAATTTGGATTAATTTCCTTTTATCCTTGGACTGCATTATTACTTTTATGACCATTGTTTTAGCATCATTTTTATTTATTCTATTTTCGTTCTATTTCTTTTTCAATAATTGTATTTCATTTTTTCTGGTATTGATTTGATTTAAATTGATTTTATTTAATGTTTTATTTTATTATATCTTTTTCAACCATTCCATGTAATCTTTCTGGTATTTATTTGATTTAAATGATTGATTTTATTTTAATTGATTTTATTTAATATTTAATATTTTAGTTTTATTACATCTTTTTTCGATTTTTTATTTCATTTTTCTGGTATTTATTTGATTTTATTTAGTTGATTGATTTTATTTTAATTGATTTTATTTATTTTATTCTATCTTCTTTGTAATTATTTTATTTTTCTGGTGTTTGTTTGATTTAATTCAATTTAATTTATATCATTTTTATTTCAAAGTATTTCATATCACACTGTTGCTTTCTGTCTCTGTTCTTCTGTGCTGCATGTTTGAATGTATGAAAGGGGCTCTATAAATAAAAATGAGTTGAGTTGGTGTTCATGATGATATAATATGTTGCTCCAAACAAGCATTTACCTGTTGAATGTTTGTAAAATTGTCCACAACACCCAGCTTTGTGTATGTTTCTGTGGTGTTTCATGTTTAGTGTTTACACTCTGCTTCTAAAACATCCCATCAGATGTTTGTGCAAAGGTTAAGTGGCTGTGCTCATTTAATTTCCTGTCTTTTTAAACTGAATAACAACACATCAATATGTTTGCATCAACAGCTCATATAGCAGTGCATGAAGAGAAAGGATGCCTACCTGGAGGAGGGTTTAAATAGACACTGTTACAGGTCAGAAGTTTCTTAATGAACTGGAAATATTCCAGGCTGTATTGCATTCTGTTGTGCATGAATTGGACGTTCTGCTTGCGGACGCTGCACTCGATGACACCAGGCATCTTGACCTGATTAGGCTTGGTGGAGGAGATGGCCAACTCTGAGATGTATTTGACAAGCTCGCTGTCCTTGTCCAGTGAGTCCATGCGCTCATAGAAAAGGATGTAGGCGTTCCACCAGCGCTTCTGCCTCCTGTACGACATCCTTTTCATCATGTGATCGAACACCTCACCCATGTATTCCCCTCCAAAGCACTGGTTCTTCATCTCCTCCTCATCGTCCATCTTGCACTCAGTCACGTCACCATCGTCAAACTTATACCAGCGGTTCTTTTCACCGTCACCGCCGTTCCTCTGGATTATGTAGGAATAGTAGTGTCCGCCGCTGGCCTGGCCTGAGTGGACCAGCACTCCCACCAGACGGTACTTGGAGCTCCCTGGAGGTGTGGGCTCAGAGGGCTCATTCTGCTGGATCACCTGGTTCTCCGGGTTGACGTCATCGCCCTCCAGCTTGGCCACGCCGGCTACCGTGTACGGCTCCATGTCGAGCTCCCTGGGGAACTCAAAGTAGTCGTTGAACTTGATGGCACACTCTCTCTCCCAGTCGTAGTCGAAGCGCTTCAGCTGGATGGCCAGGACAGGGGGGAGCTTCTTAATCAGCAGGCGCTTTACTGTGTCCACCTGACGGGAAGAGAAAACATCATACATAACCTCTCTGGCTCTATGACTGCATCATGAAGAAGCTGATGAGTAAAAGAAATCACACATCCAAATGTCTATTTCTATCACTGCTGTTCATCCTATCCTCTCCATCCTCACCTTTTTATTACACTTCTCACAGTGGTAGGCGTTGGCTCCCTCAAGCAGATCTCCTTTAACGTACTGCTCCATTGAGTCCAACAGGTTCTGGTGGTTTCTGATATCTACATTGAGTGTTGTGAATGACTCCTCACACTCATACCTGAGAACAAGACGAATGATCCGGTCAAATGAGCCCAAAGCAGTCTCAGTTTCATGTTGCAGAAGTTATGTTAATATTTCCATTAAATGAGCATAGAGAGGGGGAAAGGCTGCGCTCACCTGTGGGGGCATCCCTGACAGATCTTTTGATCTGCGAAGGACCCTCCCAGCACCTTGCTGAGCATGGCGGGGTGGCCTAAGGCTTTCAGAGCTTCGTCCAGACTGTCCACCAAAGAGTTGAAAAACTCCAGAGCGTCATGTTGCTCTCTCAAGTTCACTGGCTCTCCCCATAACCTAAGTAAGAAGGAAGTAAAGATGAGAATCAGTGACTGGTGAACAATCACATTACAAATCAAATCACGACTCTAACATACCTGAACTGTTTCCAGAATCCTCTTGGGACGTAGTACTGCAGCCTGGACGCAGCCAGATGACCAAAAATGACCTGAAGGTGACGCAGTACCCCGATGTTGTACTCTTTCCTGTCCTCTGACTTACTGGAGGGTTTGTCATCAAATTGATGGTGGTAGCTGAACACTTCGTCCCGGGGATCCACGTTACTCTGTGATGACAAAATGCACAGAAGTCATGTAATTGTTGACTTGAGTCTATATTACAAACATTTCTTCTGCTATTAGATGTAACAGTGATGAGCTCTATTTGTTTATTTGGGAGAAAATTAACATTTATCTTTGGAATTTGGCCTGAAAACTGCAGAAATATTACAGCCTGAGTGTAAGTTGCAATGAGAGGTGATGTTTTAACATTTTTTCTTAAGGATTATTTTTAAATTCACAATTTGTTTGACTTCTAGATTTCTTACATGTTGAACTATCTTGTTGTAATTTCCGTGCTATTGGAAACTTAACAGATTGTTGCCTTTTTTCTGTCAGTGTTGCTTTAATTTTTAATCTGAAGCTCTTTGGACAGCATGTATTAAAGATGCAACATAAATGACATCAAGTTAAGCTTAAAAACGTAGAAACTACTCTGAGACTGCAGAGGGATGTGTTTGTTGGAAGGTGGAGCCCTGCCTTGATTGTGTTAGTGAAGTGAAGTGACCTTTATAGTTTCATTTATTCACTTCTTTTTATTTTATTTCTATTTTTCTCTTCCTTCCCTTTTCTATTATTTCTATATGTATGTATTACTCACTCTTACTTGTTAATTCATTCATTTAAAGGTATGTCTTTCTGTTTTGTGTATTGTTATATTATATTTTATGAAACCATATAGCAACAGATACAGTAAAAGGTGTATAAGTGACTGTTTAAGTTGCCTGAACCAAAATAAAAACTAAGTAAAAAACCAACAAGAAACGCAAAAACTAAAGCGCCATCAGATAATCACAAATGATCTGATTGTTTGCATTTTGTCAGAGTGAGTCTCTGAAGCTACCACATTCACTGTCGAGTAATAATGATGATATTGGATCGCGCTAATGCTTCAGCAGAAATGAGTATGAGCCTATTGTCAGCAGTAAAGTAAGCCGCAGTGTGCTGAGAAAGGCTCTTAAGTGGAGCAGAATGTCAGTGTACCTCGTTCTCCTGCTTCTCATCCCCTGACATGTCATCATCCACGTCTGTGCCTGTGCCCTCGATGGCTAGGATGCCGTTGCGGATTGGAGGGATCATGTACAGCTGCTGAATGACAGAGTTCATATAACAGGTGGCCCCTGCGTTCTTTAAACCCACAAATCCTTTATTTGGCCGCGGCCCCACCGGAGGCAAGTACTCCCACTCCGTCAGTGTCTCACAACCTGGAGGGAAGACAGGTTTGCATGCATGATGTAATTTACGAGTCATCGTTGAAATACTGAGAAATTACCACACTGATGTTTTCATACCTAAATAGTACATGTCAGTTAGGGTGTCAACTATTTGCTTGAGGTTGCGGACACAGCCGACAGCCAGAGCCACCAGGAGCTCAAAGCCAGCGTTGATGGAAGCGGGAGTGCTGCACACCGGGATGGCCTGCTCTGTGGGGAACTCCCCACTCTTCATGTACTGCAGGTACACATTAGATGCAGGGAAGATGAAGTCGTCGATCAGCTCCTAATCAAGAAGAATGACAGAAACTTGTCTTAGTAAGGCTGTGAAAAAGTAGAGTATGAATATTTTTTCCACCTGTTTTCAGGTCTTGTCTGACGGTTCTACCTTGATGAGGTTTGCGCCTCCCTTCTCACAGCCGATGTAATACTTCTTCTCTGGTGTCTGGAAAGCTAGAAGCTCTTTGGTGACTCCGAGATGGCCCTCCAGGATGGTCTCCTCCACACCAGTCTCCCCCGTCCTCTTGACTTCATCCTAGTCAATGCAAACACATCGAGTACCGTCAGCTTTGTCTCACACTCAGCTGTGATGGCCAAACAATAGCTAACCATCTTCTTAGGAGTCAAGATAAACGTATTGGCTTCAGGTATTAAAACAAGTCGTGAACATGTAATCAACAAGCTGCATTACCCTTATCCGTTTGAGCCAGTCGATCTCGTTGTTGAGCAGCACCTCAGCATTTGGCAGGTTGATGTTGCTGTTGTAAGCATAGTTCAGAAGGTGTCGGAGTAAAGTGAAGTAGTCTCCAGCATGTTTGGCTCGCTCCTTGGCTGTGCTCTGGACATCGGAGGACACATCAATTTAAAATCAGAATCTTGGAAGCCAACAGCTGGCAGCTGGTGATGCTAAATAATGCTTCTAATAACAGAAGGAGGCACTTATTGAAGTCTTTAGGAACACAAGGTGTAAAGCAACTCACCCCCAGCACGGTGAAGAGCAGGGTGATAAAGAAGAGGAGGGGTCTATGACCCATACAGCACCTAGTTGCCATGAGGAAGAACTGCTCCTGGGCCATTTGACGCACAGATCTGTTTGAAACAAATTCAATAATGAGCATCATGGTATCTATTTAACTTGATGAAAGGCTGCCTTCATGCTTAAGTAACACATCCGGGTGTACTCACTTGCTGTGGCAGTGTAGCAGCAGGTCTATGATGAAGGTCTGCCAGGCCTTCTCTTTACTTAGCGTATCCAGAGCCGTGGGCATGAGGGCGAAACACAGCGTCATCACTTCCAGGGCCTCACAGCACACCTGCTCATCTTCCCCATCTGGCTCCTTAGCTGCGTTCGTCTAACACAAAAAGAGAGATGGAAAATATTATATAAAAATATATGAAGCACTGCAATTTCTAAATTTTTAATCCCTCGAAAGTCTACTAAGCCCATCAAAAGCACTTTGTCCCCTGGTTGAACCTTGCTTGAAGCTAAGGACCTTTAGGGACCAGGCTTGTCCTGCCTCCCCTGGTCCTACAGCAGTCTACATCTATTATTGAAGTCTGTGCTGCACAGCCATCACTCAGTGTTCTCCTGCTTACTGTTCAATTTATTATACTGATACGATTTTAAAATTAAAAGAGATGGAAAAAGAAGAAAGAAAGACATCGACAAAGAGCAGTGTTCAAAGGAAACCTACCTTTTCATATATCTTGCTGATTTCTTCATTTGAACTAAAGACGAGCTGTACTGTGCCACAGCCGGATGCCCACACTATTTTCTGCACCGCTCTGATCACACAAATGTCTGGGATGTACTTCGATACCTGGAAGAAATTCTGGTGAAAAAAATATTCCCATAAAAGCCATTATTACAAACTGAGGCTGAGATTAAATATCAAAATTAAAAGAATGGCTATAACCGCCTTAAAGGCAGCGTCTAATAGAACAGATTCATTTAAATCCATTACCATTACAATTATCATTATTATTACCTTTATTAAACCCTACTGCTGTTACATGTTCATTTTTTACAAACCCTTGAGCAGCCGATTCTCTTACATTTTCTGTTACCTCATCGGAAATCTGCTGGGCTAGGCGGATAGCTACATTGCGCAGCATGCACTCGGAGGCAGGGTTGGGGATGTTTTGCAGGGCACTCTGGAGGACCAGAGCCTGGTCATGAGTGGCCTGATTTATCTGTGCACAAGCAAAAGAAGTGATGTAAGATATATGGAAGTCAACAAGGAGGAACAAGTAGTGCAGGTTCATCTCTGTGCGAGTTATATGTGTGCTGTCTAACCGGTGAGACAGGAATATTCCCCTCAGCGTTGGGCTGGCAGGCCTCAGCCACAGCTTTCACATGCCCAAAGCCTACAGCAGTGAGGAGGAGCTTAGCGATCTTCAGAGCGTTGAGGTATGCTCCACGCCGTGTCTCCATGTCAGCTGATGGGAGGAAGTTGTTTCTGGTGAGCATGCTCAACACCAGGGGCAGTCCGCCACTCTTTAAGAAGTTGTACTGGAAGTCACTGGCGTCCTCGCCCAGAGTGGCACTGGCTGGCATCAGCAGAGCATAAACAACCTGAAACATGGACAGGATTAGTGTAAGCTTCCTTTTCACACAGGAGTTTTATAAAGTGGTTATCTTTGCTGCATAAAAACACAGACTCTGAAATGTTAAATTCACTGCAGCTTTCCTGCTAATCTACTAATGAGGCAATTCAAGACAGGATATATATTCATATGGCTTATTAGCATGCTAACGGTGATGCCAAGCTGTCTAATCCGAACAACATCTGAACAAAAGAATAAAAAAGTTATTTCTACAGCACTTTTCAAAACAAGAGAAACCAGGAACAACCTCAGAAAAAATCAATGAGCAAAAACAGTAAATAAAACACCAAAGTCAACATGTATACCAAGGCATTAAACTTTAACAACTTGAGGTGTTCTAGCTAGCACAGTTCAACCCACCTCAATGAGGTAGAGCACTTGTGAGGGTGAGGGGCCAAAGAAGCGCGAGTCCAAGGAAGGGCTGAGGCTGTTCTCCCCAAGCTTAGCGTGGTCCAGACACACCGCTCGCAGGTTCTCCACTGTAGTGTTATCTGAGGAGACGGAGAGATCACAAACATGAGAGGTGAGGTTTAAAGAGTCTGTGGCTGTTTTCGAAACCACCTTCTATACTAGCAGTACATACTGATTTGGCCAAATTCAGTATGTAGTAAGTGAAAAAGAGCAAAATTTGCAGTATGCCAAAACTACCCGGATGTCATACTGATTCAGGAAAATTTCACAGTATGCATCGGACTAGTCTGCCTCGCGTACTGTTCCCCACAATGCACAGCGCTAGCATTACACTTCTTCTTGTACTCTTCTTTGACGGTGGTACTCCGTTTTTAGGTGCTGTAAAAATCAATATATTCCATATAAACCACTTCTTAACTTTTTAAATTATAAAATGAATGCTAAAGAAGCAGTTTTGCGATCAGTTTGGTTGTTGTTTACTTCTGCTTTCCTAAACCAGAAATCCAGTGACGTCTGGCTCAGCATACTGCAACACAGATCCAACAGAACAGTCATACTACACACTGAATCCAAAAGCAGTATAGGTAGTGTGTAGCAGGTCGTTTCGAAAGCAGCCCGTGTCAGTGTGTGCAGGTGTTGTTTTTTCATCAGGTGCACTTTATATATTGAGAGCAGAGGTGAATGTGTACCTGGGGGCATGAGCTTCATGAGAACTCGAGCTCCATCTCTGAGTAGTGGCATGTTGAGGTTACAACCCAGATCTGCCACCTGCCACAGGAAGGAGATGTAGCGCAGATGCAGCGACATAATCTGTGTAAAAAGGCAAAGAAAGTTTATAATTTCACATTAAAAAAAACAACTCTGACGTAGAGGTGAGAGAGTAAATCATTGATGTAAACATTTGGATGAGTCATGCTGGCATTCTGAGAACATGACCTGAACTTGAAATCAATAATTTAAGAGCCTGACTAAAAGTATACATCAAATACGCATTCTCCAATTAACATCACCCCACTCCGCCCTCCTTATGTTGGTTATGTATTCAGAGGGAATATCTGTTTGTGCAGAACATAAATTATCAGTGCTGTTTAACTCACCACACCAGGAAGACAGCTCTCCACCTCAGGGTTGGGCCCATCGCTGTAGTGGTTGCCGTGGTTACCAGGAGAGCCGGTGGATGAGTCAGACGAGCTGTCTGGGCTGGAGGGCATGTTGGCACTCACCTGGGTCAGCTTGGCCGTGATCAGCTGCACATGAAACACAACAGTGAGTTAATGCCAGCTTAACACAAGCTACACATGGTTTACATGAGTTCATTCAGGAGCAAAACAAACACCGCTCTAAGGAACACTTTCAGGATCAATCAGTTATTAATGAGCTGTAGGAGCGCCATCTTTAATGGAACACTCCCTTTGTTGAGAAAAAAAAAAGGAGAGACACTAGTACTCGTACCGTTTTGTCCTTCAAATTGAGCTGCCCAATCAGCTTCCTGTCGTCAGCGGGATCCACCACCTCCCCGCCGATAAAAAGCTCTATCTTTGTGTGCGCAGCATTAGCTTTGATCCTGTTCAGGATGCCACGCCGAACTGAGCCTATTGTGTCATTGGTGTGTGACCAAATATCCAAGTCATCCACTTGGCGCCCCTGGTTTGGGAAGCGGACGATCAATGTGATGTGCTTCCCACGAAAAGCTCTGCAACACATGAAGAAAGAAGGATTGAGTGGAGTCTTTGTTACGTTTGGGAACAGTTTGAAACATTTTCAGAAAGATTCAGTACAAGGATTCTTATGTGGATGTATTAAAAAGTGTTTCTCCAGTGTCTGAATAACAATAATGTGGATTTTAAGTAATATGTTCACTAGGGATTATTTTCGAATATTGGAATATTCGTTCACTTTGTAAAAATTGGAGTTACTTCGAACATTTTCTCATTCTAAAAGTAAACTTTTAAATCATTTTCACTGGTGCCTGGTTGTAATCAACTATGTAAATAAGGTTGTAAAATTTTCAACTAAAATTTTCTTCACGTGTTTTCTATTAATTTATTTATCTTTTTATTTTATTCATTTTATTTTTAATATTTTCAATTTTATTTTATTTCATTTCACATGTCTGAGCCCCTGTTTGATTGTATTTGTTTTGTCTTGTTGTTACAATAAAAAAGTTACAAATAAAATATTTAAAAAATAAATAAATAAAAATGAGGTTGTAATACGGTATTCCCGCCAGACGGTGGCTATACAGCGTCTTAAAGCTGTTTGCTAATCATATTAGCAAACAGGAGAAGAAGAATACTGACTCCATTAAATACCAAAAGAAGAAGAAACATTAGCGACAGTCACAGCGAATAGATGCCAATGATTATGGAATAGTATTTTGGCTTGAAATGCCCTTCTCTACTGTTTACCTCTCTTCATGCACTCAGAGTCGTTGTAATCATACCTTGACATAGGGAGTATAGTCCTCTCCTCATGGTAGTCACTGTCACACTCGTTGATGTACTCCTTGAGCACAGTGAGAACTCGCACCATGCGGATAGCCTCCTGACGGGCACAGTTGATGCTGTCTTTGTCTCCGTCCAACACACACAGAGTGTCATACGAAGCCTTCAGACGGTCAAAACACGACTGGATGAAATCTTCATGGATTTCAACCTGGAAAGAGAAACACAAGCAACAGGTGACGAAAAGTAACGTTGACTTCTTGACAGCACAGCACGTGTTGATGCATGCACTGCGACTCCTACAGCGCACAGTGGTCAGGTTACCTGGTTGACTTGTAGTTTTGGTCCGAGGTTGGTGTAGATCTCTTTCAGCAGGTCTATGGCTCGACTGGCAATGTCATCGCTACCTTGAATAACAACCTGAGAGAGAGAAGAAACTTTGTCAGTCAGTGGGTTTAAATGAAAGTCTGTCTTTCTGTGACTGTTCTAATGCAGACGTCCACATCACAAGAGAAAAGAGGAGCCTCATTACTGAGCACAAAAGCCTGATTTATACTTCAACGTCAAATCGATGGCGCAGCCTACGCCGGAGGTCTGTGTAGTTCCTGTGCCTACGCAGGAGGCCTACGCATGTAGCTGACGTGCCCTGTAATTGGTCGGCTCGGGGGCTTGTATTTTACGCTTTTACAGCACTTTTTTCGGCCGTGTATTTCATCTCCTCCTCTCTATTCTTCATGTAATCATGTCTGTATGATAAACGGCAACATGTATCAGCTGTAGATTAACATAACACGCTCTGAATTGCTGAGGATAAGTAAACAGAGATCGTAGCGGGGCTGGAAACAGGGGACCGGACTATCAGAGAGACCGCACTGCCCTCAAGCGTTTCGGCAGAGAATTGTTGCGCCACACGGACACATCGACAAGCACAAGTATGTGGTGCTCATGTCGGCATCGACCACTGCTGCGTAGGGGCAACGCAGAAGAATAAACCAGCCTCAACACAAGGTCTGATTAAATACTTGTTCTCTTTGCAACATTCCTAACTGTTCCAATAGCTGTGAAACTTTCCACCTTGACTCAAAGGGTATAGACCTGCTTATGCTCAGAGATCCGTGTGTAAAAATAGCCAATCAATGGATTAATTCATCAACTCTCTTCTATTTTACTGCATATGTGTTCCTTTTGGCTGATGCTTTGTCCAAAAAACATAAAAATTAATCAGTAGAAATAAGAGCTTCAAAACTAGCATAGCCTCATTATCTGCAGCACACTGACCTAAATACAGTCAGGTTGGGTTCAGACTGAACAGAAGTTTTGTTTCTACACATGGATATCTCTTAAGAAAACGCACAACAACAATATATATTGCACTTATTTTCTTAGAGTTGTAGGAAACTTTCCTAGCACAAAGGAAACACCATGGTGAACTTTTCTTGTACAATCACAACAGTGGAAACAGAGGTACAGAACAGCCCCCCCCCTCACCTAATCTGCTAGGTTCAACGTTCCACCTGACAAAAGTGCCACAAGGCTCTCAGATGCATGAAGTAACAAGTAAGTGCGAGAGAAAAGTAGGTAGAGCGAAAGCACATTATGTGAGTAATTGCTCCTGAAAGATGTAGGTCTTAAAGACTCTTTCCAGAACAAAAACAGGCCTTGCTGAACAAAAACCTTCCGAGTATTTGGCACTTTCTGCAATACATAAACATATTTATGTAACCAGGAGGTTTTCAAATCTTCACTCTGTCAGTTTGAGACGTTTAAGTGCTGCTCAAGTGGGCTAAACACTTCTCTCTTCTCAAGGTCTTCAATTTCTTTGAGGTGTTAGAAACCTCCATAGTGCAAAGGACTGGCACAGCACTTTAAACTACCAAATAAATAAAAACATGGGTTTGCCTGTTGGAACCCATCTCCTCACCCTCCAGAGGTAGTCCAAGCCTATTAGTTCCAGGTCATCCATCATGTAGGCTCTGCGCTTTGCTACCAGCTTGCCCTCCCTGCAGTTGACAGCCTTGAAGAACCTCTCGAAGCACTTCATGCCATTCTCTGTGAGCAGAGACGGGTCCAACTGCAGGACGTTGTTCTCAAAGAAGTCCTTATTGATGTCTGGATCCAGGTCAGGCTCATCTCCCATCAGCTTTGAGTACCTACGAGGAAGAAGTGCCAAAGCATTGAGATGAAATGTTTGCCGATTGATAAAGAAAGGGGAAATTATTCAAGCTTAGGAAAGAGAGAGAGAGAGAAAGTCAAGCTGTACCATTTGAAGCAGGCCTCGCGGTCACATAGAAACACTGCATTCTCAGCCAGACACTTCCAGATCTGCTTGGCCTGAGGGGCACACAACCACAGCTGGCCATCTTTCAGGAGGAACCTGGCAAAAAACAAAAGGTAATCAATAGCAGCCAGTGGCGGATTGAAGCTTGTGAGGGCCTGGTTGTCGGTCTCTGACTTGAATCGTAATAGGGGGTGTGTCAAGTCTCTGGGTGGTACCTTCTCCATATTTAGTGCCCACTGTTGTCCTTGACAAAACTAAGCAGCTTGAGTCCTCAGAATGTGCGGTATGAATAATAGAGGTTGTGTAAACTGCTGCACGTGAAACCAGCCAAAAGCCGGATAATGCCGGCTAACGTGAATTCTGCTTTGAACATTAGAGCCTTTGTCACCAGTCTCCTAATAAACTGCCCCTGTTATTAAAAACCACCAAACATGTTCAGCTAGCATGTAACAAAATAATTACAGCTGTATTTACAAACAAGGGTGACCTGGGTCTTTTCTGCTCAAACGGGGACAGACTCTCAATAGGTATCTGCTGCTTAGCCACATAGTAAAGAAGAAAAAAGATAGGAGTGGGAGGTTCCAGTCGCCTGCTGTAATTTTAAAATGTTCTTTATTGTTTTTATTTCATTCTGAGTTTAAGTCTCAGCTTTCAGGGACCTACAACACCCATGTTCTTTCCATGTATCTGAATACAAGATGTTCATGTACCTTAGGAAGTTGAGCCTCTCCTGTACTTCCTGGACATGGCTGTAGCGGCTTCCTGGCCTGACCGTCTGGGGGTCAAACTCAGCTTGTTCCTCTGTAAGAGCACAGACAAGACCAGTCAGGGTGCTGACAGCCCACATCCCTGACTCCACCGCTCTGTTCCAGTGATATCAGACAAACACGCTTTAAGACCGTGACACTGTACCTTTAGAGAACTGCCTCATCGTCTCCATGTAGGCCGAGAGGTTCTCAGCCACCAGGGTGACCAGAGCGTGGTTATGCTGCAGCTGGTTGATCAGGTCATGGCGGTAAAACACATGGGGACTTCTCTGGGTTTGACTAAAGAGAGAACAGCAGGAAGAGTGGAGGGTGTATTGAAGACACAAAAAGATGTTCAATGTGGACCCAGGGAAGAGAGAGAGAGATAATTCAGTTGATATTACACTCTTTTGATAACAAAAGTTGTGATTAAGAAAACATTGCATGGCCGATTTCTCCTTTTTTTTTTCTTTCAGGGACTTAAGAAAGCAGCTTTTGGTATGTGTATTTGTGTGTGTTTGTGTGTGTGTGTGTGTGTGTGTGTGGTGTCACAGAATATCCAGCAGAAGAAGTCATATCCATGAAGGCTATTTCCTGCCTTGTTGTCCACATTTTAGAAATTGATTCAAGAACTGAAAAAGACTGCAGTTCATGATTTAGTGATTCAGCCACCGTACTGCAAAAAGCCACATGATCTGAAAATATTAATAATGAGCCACATAATAATCTGCAAAATATTAATATCAGTTTGATTACTGATACTGAAGCACCAGGAGAAAGAGACGGCTCAGGTGCATTAAAACTCTGCAGATACTTCATGACTCAGACTAAAAGCAGTGGCTTCATCATGCTGAATAGAAAAACTGGTTTCCATCACACATTCCAGAGTTTACATATTTAAGATCTATATGCAAATGTTGAGGAAACAACATCTGCATTCATTTGAAAAAGTGGATCCAAGGCATGAAATACCTCTGATATTTTGCATTGAGTGATTTGTGCTGAAAAAAGCTGGCATCAGGAAGAATGGGGCTCCATCTCAAAGGACCTCTGGTTGAGTTGTGCAACTGAACTATTTGTGTTTGCACTCTGACTTGCTTTCTTAGCACAGAGATCAGTATTTAACTGGATACAAAATTAACACACACTGCCAAGTAAAGTCATCAACATGTGCTTGTGCTTCTAGAAAATGACAACTTTGAACTACCATTCTGCCAAAACAACTTCATGGGGTTTTCATGGGGACTTCAAACTGAAAGTGGAGAGCTCAGAAGAATGATTGATAAGCTTTCTGACATTCTCTCTGTTTTCTGACTGAACTACGTGTGTGCAGGACTTTGGACAGTGAAGTGGAGGACGAATCAGTCATTTGAGATGAAACCCGGGAAAGAATTGCTTAAGCAGATTCATGGCAGAGATTGATATTTTATGTACATCTTAAATATATCAAAGAGAAAGTTAGACTGGACATAACACAGAGGTAGGTAGAACCCTGAAATTAGCTCTGAACTTACCCTTCTAAGCTCGTTTGTATGTTAATTGGCATTTTCTTTCTGAAAAACAACAGGCATGCATACTACATATTTTCTATGTTGACTGGAAACTTCAAATCAGAAATATTTTATGATTAATGTTTAACAATACGACTACAAGAATCTTACATTGATTTTAAATATGTGCTGTTATGCTAACATTTGTAATATTTCTGACCCTGGTTTCTCCCTGACGTGTTTGTTCTCAGCTCTCACTGAGAGAACAAGCTTATGTTATTGCTAGCTTGTGCTTTTTTTGATCAGCATGTGGTGCAAACAGACTCGTTTCATTGAAGACATTTCAACATGTCAGAGCAGGAGAAGCACAGGTGTAAGTAATAAAAGTAATGACAGTCAAATTCCATAAAGCTACAATGTTTTCCTCTGGTTTTCCTGCTATGACAGTTTAAAACGTCTACTTAAAGGGGTATTTCAGTTTTATTTTTTTAAGTGGGGTCATATGAGTTACATTGCACTAGTACTCCTGCTAGCCACAATGAGTGCCGGTGAGCTCTTCCCCTTTAATGAGAGGTATCCTCTTGTCTTTAAGGTAAACGGCATGTCATCACCGCTGTCAGAATCACTCATTTTTGCAGTTTGTAGTTTTTGTTCCTTAAAGTGCAGGCTGATCCAAACAGCTGATTGGCGTGTATCCATGCTCATGCAGTGGAAGAACACAGGTCTGCGAGGTGTGTCCGAAAATAGTGCCAAAACAAAGGGGGTTTCTGGCGGCAAAGTCAAGAGCTGCAATTTTTTTCCTAGTAGAGCATGCAATTGCACCGTGATGAGTGCCAGGACCATATCTTCTCAACTTTAGCGAAATTACGCGAAAGAGGTGTCCCTGTCCACAGGGAATTGTAGCCTAGCTTGCCTGCCGGTCATCTGGGAATTCTCTCATTAAAAGGGGAAGAGCTCACCAGCACTCACTGTGGCTAACAGGAGCACTAGTGCAATGTAACTCATACGACCCCACTTAAAAAAAACTGAAATATCCCTTTAATGTCTGCTATGGGGAATGATCTAAGTATCTGAATTAAAAAAGTAACTTCATATTTACTGAAAATGTATTTGAAAAGTTAATTGCCAGACTATTCAGACAACTAGCGAGTCAGCTGTAAGAGAAGGGGCATTCAGACTGGTTGAGTGTTGAGTTAAAGCTCGGGCGTTGAGTGATTGGAGTTAGTGTAAATGGGAAAATTGAATCTGTTCTTTTCCTGTGTGTTGATGCATTTAGTGCAAATAATTCAGACTAAAATACTGCACTAAATAAAAACTTCAAACATAGTCGCACTGTTAAAGTTCCTGTGATATAGAAAAGGGATTTTGTTCTCCCGTGAACTTACCTAAGGTTTTGGGGGGCTTCTCCAAAGAGGCTACAGATTTCTCTGATTTGCTTCAGGGCAGGGATCACCCATTTGTCGTTGGTTCGTAACTCCTCTATGAAGCGATCTATCCACTGAATCTTCTGCGTGTCCCTGTCCTGTGAGCATAAATGAAACAGCATTTTGCTTCCAACAAACTTCTCATCTATTATGTGGCATACAACTCATCCGAAAAACAACCCGACATGTACCTGGGAGCAACTGTAATCCAATATCTTAATGTGAGCACTAAGAGCCTGGTCCATGATGTCCACGGGCACATCATCGCTGTGTGCCAGGTTCCACAGCAGGTTGAGGACCTTGTGGGCCATCACTCCGTCCTTATCATCCTCAGCCAAGCGCCGGATGAGCTCCAGCAGTTTTTCGCGCTGCTTCTTGCTGGCGTTTGTCCAGCTTGCCTGCACAAGAGGAACAACCAAGTCCAGAGGTTTAAAAAAAAGGACAAAACAGGAAGAACAATACACTAATGTGATGTTTAATCTGTGGTTCACAAAAAAAAACCACAACTCCTACTCACCTTGAAGCAGTCAAAGAGGTGATCAAGCTGCTCAGGGGAGAAGTCCCATGCCAGCTTGGCCAGGAGGTCGTGGACATTCTTGACGATGGCCTCATGCTTACCAGCCTGCAGATACACAGAGGCAACAACAAGACTGATGGGTCAACAAAAACTTCTAATGTCCACCATCACAGCAGCGTCAGACTGCATACTTTTTGTTGGCAATGCACAACTGCATTTGTTTCTGGTGTGTTGGTCTCATAAAAGAAGTGGTTCACTGTGATTTTGACCTCCTCGCCTTAAAAGTAGGTGAATGTATTCCAAAAATACCAGCTTTCCTTCTCCCTCAAGCCAAATCAAGATCTATTTGTTGTGATCATGCCATGCAGCACTGTGCTTCCATGGTCTGAAGTAAAACTGCAAAAGATATCAGCTAGGGATGGGCAATGATTTTCGAATGTTCAAAAAAATCGAAGAGTTTCTTCAAATATTTTCTCATTTTAAAAGTACAATTTTTCATCGTTTTATACCGGTGCCTGGTTGTAATACGGTATTCCCGCCAGACGGGGGCTATAGAGTGTCTTAAGGCTGTTTGCAAACCGCATTAAGTAACAGTTTCTGAATGAACACTACTACACATGTATTTCCAGAGACTGAGCATGGCTGTAAAATTTAAACACACACGCCACGCCGCTGCGTCACAGAAACACTGACAGAGATCGAGACAGACGCTGACAGTGCCCGCTACTAGCAGCACCTCATCCTGCTGCTGGTTAACGTGACTGCCACACAAATGGGCTGTTAATGGGACAACTGTATGTGTATGTGCCTGTGTGTGTGTGTGAATAATCGTCGAATAGAAGCCAATGAGCATCGAAAAGTATTTTGGCTTGAAATGCCCATCCCTAATATCAGCCGGGTTTAAATCACAACCGGGCAAGAAAACATGAAAAAGGTTTTCAGCTGCTGCTATAGCAAGACTGGAATACCTCAGCCAGGCTGTTCAGCTGCAGTTCAAATTCTTGTCTGTCCAGACCATAGAGTGTATAAATAATGGACGTAGTATCCGTGATGTTAACCATCTGTTCCTGAGCGCTGTTTTGAAGCTAATAGTCGGCGGCAGCCATATTGGAAATGCGGAACTCAACCAGGCATAGTGTGACATAAGGGGCGGGGTTTGAGCCTCCTGGTCTAGACTCATGTCACCCATAAAGCAATAGAACCACCCTGAAGTCATCCCTCGTTATATCACTGCTGCTCAAGTAGAAGTCCTTAATTGTCTAATGGCTTAATCCAATTAAGCTCTTTTATGTCCAACCAAAATACACCAAGATCCATGCTATATATACATCAACATACTTACTACATACATGTAAGGGAGAGAAACACTGATCATTGTATTTATGTAGAAATAGGTTAATACAGACTTACAATTAACATGATGCAATTAGAAATTGTCAACATAAATATCTTGAAAGCAAACGTTTTGTTTTTGATGGCATTTGTCAGTACAAACAGTAAACAACTCCTCATTAGAATCATAGAAAAAACAGTGTAAACAGCAGCGTACCTGTGCAGCCCAGATGTTGTCCAAATCCTGCATTGTAAGCGCTTTCTCTTTGATAACGAAGCGAAGGATCTTCTCCAGTTTCTCTACGTACTGCGGCTGATGCAAGCTGTCCCTCAGCACGATCGACAGGATGTGGTTCTGCTGGATCCACTCCTGGAGTGGGATAAGGAATGAGACACAGAGAGGAGACACAGAAAGGAGAGGTGGGTTTTAAATTATGAAAAATCTTAAAGTGTAGAGTGAGGAAGTGAAAGAGCGTAGCTGCACTCACCGCCATGCGCTCTGCAGTCAGCCACTCCTCCTCTTCAGGGTTATGCCGATGAGTGTAGTAAGACACACTGGAGATCACCTTGTTGACTTCATTTAGTGCATTCATTTTGCCGTTGAAAGAAGAAATTTGCAATAACCTGGTGATACAATAAACAGATTAGTTATGAAACTTTAAACAGATGTACATGTTGAAGATGAAAGTGCAATGAAGACAGGATCTTTTCCAAACTCACCTAAGAATCATTTTTAACCTAAAAATCTCTAAATTCTTCACAGTCTCCTCCTGCCCTGGTACACGAGAAGCCAGATTCTTCAGAGACTTGATTATCATGGACAGTGCGTCGTTTTTGGCTTCGTTCTTGGCCTCTTTCTTCAGCTCCTCATCTGTTAGATTCTCTAGAAACTGTGGAACCATCTCGATGACTGGAAGGAAGTACTTCTTTACTGTGTGCAATGTGAGGAACTCGTAACACTGGCCAAAAGGCCTGCAACAGAGAAGACACAGAATCAGTGAGCACACACAAACTTGGAAAGACATCCTCATTACACTGAGAGGCCACTGATGTGTTGGGAGAATATTGTGAATGTTTAAATGAACAAAAGCTTTACTTGATAAGTGCAGCGATGATCTGGACGTTCAGTGCTTGGCCGCTCATGAAGCGATCGTGCAACATTTGAAACCCGTTTAACGTGCCAAATTTGTTTATTAAGTCCACCAACCAGCCCTGTGAAGACAGAAGAAAGAGAGAAACCTGTTAGCTGAAAGTTATTTTCATAAACTGTCCTCAATACCTGCTCAGAGATTTAAATGAAAAGTGCACTTCCTCCATTTTTCACACTGAATGCCTGAATATTTCCTATAACTGAGTTCCTGAGAATGAGCTTGAAGAACATTGTTGTTCTGACCCGACTCTCTTCAGCGCTTCATTCAAAGAGCTGAGAACCAGACAAAACATCACTCCGTCTCTTCCTAACCAAATATTTGACTTCTTTTTTTAAGTCTACTTAGAGCCAAAAACAAAGTCTGTGTTGTAGTTTCATATTTAGAAATGACTGATTAGATTTCTGCTTGAATAAAACAAAGCGATAGAAAAATCTGACTTAATAATTGCACAGTGGAACCTTAAGTAGTCCTGGGCCCCCTGCCAACAGAGGCAGACAGGCTAGCAGTGCTGCAGTGCTGTTCAAACTGACCCTGTGCCCACGCTGTATTCATCACTCTTTCACAGTCAAATTCCCTTTCCCTGGTGTATCCACCTTCTCTTTTATACAATCTGGTTACTGACACAAGCACAAAGTGTCTTTGGGACTGAGAGTTCCATATTTTTTTATTATCAGGCTTCTCCAGAGAGGGGTTGTCTTTCTTTCAGTGTGGCCCCTCGGGGTAATTCTAAAATGCCACTCGGTGGATTCTGTCCAGGCCAAAAGAAAGACACACCAACTGTCCTCTGGAGGAAGATATAGCTGTTCCTACAAGATTATTTCTCCTTCTCTTCACACTACACACTCAAATTATTTTAAGACATGTTCGAGTGTGGCGGTGACTCACCTTAGGGGAGCGTGGGTCTGGTGGTCGGGCGAAGAGCTCATCGTCGGCCAGCTGCGCTCCGGCGGGGACAGTCTCAGAGGGCCGAGTGCCGTTGTAGATGTGGAACTTGCAGTGAGGGTTGGTGGCCATTGCCAGAAGCTCCAGTAGAGGAAACCAGTCCTGAGAGAGCTTGGCCACACACAGCTCCACCAACCGGTGTGTGTTATTGATGATACACCTCTGCAGGAGGAGAGAGACGGCATATTAAGCATAAGACTATGAGAGGCCAAAAAGTGTGGAAGGAAGAGAATTCAACCCTGGAATGGAAAACGTCCTCCTCAGAAAAGCTTCTTTTCCGGTCCTGGTTGACTGACATTCACATTGAATTTAGACTGTGAATGTTCTCCACACAGGCTGTTCGTATGCGCCCAGTTTATATTGAGCAATGACAACAAAAAGGCTCTTTAAGACAATTTCACACCATCTCAAGTTTGTTCAGAATGCAGGCAGATCAGATTTGTTTCTAAAATTAGGTTTTTAAGAGACTGTCAGTGTTGTGATTACGAGTGATCAGAATGTGATGTAGGATCAGTGAATGTTTGGGATGTCTATCACAACTTTTATACTATCTCATATTTACTGAATCTTTGGATAATACATAATATAACATAATGTGAACTTTGCCAAGACATAGTTTGGATTTGATTTAATTAAAAGGTCCAGAGGTTGTTATCAGATGACTCCATATAACCCTTGGACACAACCATTACATGTATATCAAATCACAAGAAGCACTCTTGGCCCTTTCGTGGTGACGTCATCACTGTGCCACACCCAACACTTCCTAATGTGGTTTAGATCTGACTTGAACAGAAATTAAAATTGCACTCTGTCTCTTCGTGTCGTGACTTTTTATTATCAATCTGTCTTCAACGTGGGTATGGAAACCTTTGGACTGCAATCTAAACACTGCCTTATTAGCATTTGATCCCCAAACAATTTCAATATATGATACAAGAGTGAAAACATAAGTTATATGCTGAGCAATTAAATAAAAATGAAACCAACATCTTGTGATTTGATGAATATATACTAAACCATATGCTAACCAAAACAGCTGACAGTGGTGGCTGCAACAACAAATGCAGGAAACTGTTACCATTAAACCACAAGTATTAGCTGTGCAGAAAATACAAGTTAATGGGACCGACTTAGTACATAAACAGCTCACTAAGTTCATGTTATTGATCTACTGTCTTACAACTGAGGCCCAGGATTTTAAGACATAAGAGGTACGGGAAAGTTTGGACGTTCTGTTGGAAGTGTATCGCCATCAGAGACTTTCCTGAAAAGAGGATCTCACAGTTTAAGCCTTTTGAAGTGTTTTAACAGAACACATATTTAATAGAAATTGTTTTCATAAACAAATAACCTCTAACGTCACTTCAAGAAAGTGTTCTCAGATAAAAGAAAGCCGTCATCTTTACAGTTATACACTGTACCTGGAAATATGAGAAATACTATATTATTAATAGCCTCTGCTCTGTTACCCTGCAGTCAAGACAGCCTTGAAAGAGCCGCTCCCAAAACTCGGCTCCGGAAATGGTCTACCTGACAAGTTTTCTTGAGGTCAACAAATATCAGGTTTCTTCCAAAACAACGAAGAGAATCATCAAAGCATCTCTGGATCACTTCAAATAAGTAAAAGTGGATTTTAATGTTCTAACACAGGACTAGAATTAAAGTATAAATGAGTGTCTTTCATTTAGTGGACATTGTGTTTGATGTCACAGGAGACACAAAGAAGCTTTGCCCCTTGACACTCTCATCCCTCTTGATGGTTTATTGCATAAAGGTTCCAGATCAGTTTATCACTACGAAACAGCAGCAAGATTCAGCTCCTGCTTCCAAAAAGGTCATTGATCACTGCTGGTGTTTCTCTCCCCCAGCTCAAAAGAAAACAAAACAGAAAGCTCAACATCCAGAGAAGATCCAGATCTGAACACAGCATACATTCATTATGATGAGAAAGCAAAACAGAAAGTAAATACAGCTTAGGTGACCGTGCTGAGTCATGCAACCTGACTTAATATGGATTTTTGTCAGCTCCTTCAAAATACCTTTGAGTCTTTCCATTGAAACCGGTTTAGATGATGTGTTGTGTGGGAACTGAAAGCGGTGTCATATTCCAAAGGTAGAAATGCTTTAAAATGAAGCTTCACATATTAGCCTCATGTCTTTCATAAAACCTGAACCTAATGAAACCCTGAGTGCAACTTAGAAGACATATTGGTTTGACGGCTTCAAATTAAACCCTGACTGTATACATGGAAGAAGGTGGGTTTTTTAAAGAACTAAATAAAAAGGAGAAAGGAAAACTCACATGGATCTCAAACTTCCAGCCGCTGACAGCCTCATCTGTCAGGATCTTTGTGAAGGAGATGGTTAGACCATCTCGGAAAAACCTCTGACACGCCTCACACTTCACATCCAGTCCTGCAGGGAGAGACGTCAAACATGTAATATTTACTTGTCATATATAATGTACCTGTAGTGAAATACTCAAATGACAGAGTGTGAATGTTGTGCTGTAAGAAGAATCTACTGGTTCAAAACAGCCTTTTGTAAACCTTACCTTTTTTACTCAGGTCTATAGCAGCCTCCAAAAGGACTTCCAACTCTCCTTTTGGCAAAACTGGAACAACCCAGCGAGGCCTGAGAGAGAAAAACAAATCAACATTGATTACTACTACTGACACGCTTTCTGGCTTTCCCTGACTCACTTTGTTTATTCTCTTCATGTCGACACTGAAACTGATTTTTGTCGGGACTTGATAAACTCTTCCTGGTTTTCCACTTACGTTTGGAGTTTTTGACAACACCTATCTTCACATTATCTTCTCTGATATCACGTGGACTTTAACATACAAAAGCATATTTTTCAAGCAATGTGGGGTTCTTACCTTCACACTTTTTGATTTTAAAATTGTCATGGGGACTTAAACTGACACAACGTCTGATTTCAATGTCAAGGTGGAGACTATGACTGACAGACTTCCTGGTTTGTGGAGACCTTTACTGAGAGAGTAACACATTTTTCTACTGTTGTGCAGAACTAAACTGATGCACACTTTTTGCTGATCCTAACTTCTGTCAGGACTTTTGAGAGATCTTTTGTCTCACTCTTGCTTTCAATTCAATCTTGGTGTTACAATCTTTGTGGGGGCGAATACCCACGGTTTGTTTTCTATTTCTGAAGAATTTAGACTGAAGAACCCATTAACAGAGCACAGTGTCACCTGGCTCTACTGAAATAAAAGCCTACAAAAAACGTTGGAGCGCCATTATATTTGAGTTTTCAGAGGCACTGTCTGTACTTCAGTTGTAATAACAAACCACCTGAAACTAACATTTAAATCTACAAGCATCAGGTGAATTAGGAATGACTGAGGATGCAGCTTCTGTTACAGCATGAGTCAGTACCTGTTGATCATATCATCCAGCTTGGCTAGGTCAGTGTGAGGGAAGGCGGGCTCCTCCTCTTCCAGCTGAGGGGGCACGTCCCCCTGGGCCTGCTCATCTGGTGGGCTCACTGGAGAGTTCTCATTAGATGAGTTAGGAGATGATGTCTAGAAAAATCACAGACAATCAGAATTACTAAATGCATCATTGGTCTTTGTGGATGAAAAAAAAACAACCAAAATGTGACTGTGTTAATTTAACAGACCATGTGTAACAAACATAACAGACTTACAATTCAAAGAGACAATGACAGTTAATGATTGATTCAGTATTTTAGAACTTACAGATTAAATAAAAACATCATTCGTGGTGTGAAGGGGGACATTTTTTACAATTTCACAATGTCACAGATGGAAATACTTAATTAGATGTTCATTTTGTTTAAGTATTTAATATTTTTCTGATTGCATTCTTTACTGATAATCCTTATACATTTTTTGAAGAGATTATAATTCAGTGGTTACAGAAATCCAATATTTCTTGTGGTCATAAACAGAGAAATAACTTTCTACTGATTTCTTACTCGTTGTGGAGATGAAAATGTAAGATTGTATGTATGGAAGGAGCAAAGTTGTTATCAAAATCATATTATGTCATCCTTATGATTTTATTCCTGGTGATCTGTCTCTTTTTCATTATTCTAATGCCGTCACTGCATCCATTAAACCAGGGGTTCCAAAAGTGTGGTTTCGGGACCCCCTGGGGGTCGTGAGATGTCTTCCAGAATATATATTTTTTAAGTTATCTAAAAAAAAAAACTATTATTATTTATTCTTGTTTATTTACTCTGTTTTCGTATGTTTATCTTCCTTTTGGTTTGTACTGTTGATTATTATTATTTCTTTATTATTATTGTATTTTTTTGTATTTATTTATCTTTTCTTCTCTTTGTTGGTTTTGTATTACTTGCATTTTTTTCAGTATTTCTTTCTTCACCACAAGTTGGCAAATTCTATACAACAAAAAAAGTTGATGACAAATAGTCAATTTGTACCCATTTAAAGTAAAAATATCGACAAAAATAGTAGCTAAACTTGAAATAAATCCTTGAAAATATAAAATGTAATGAGTTTTCTGCCTTTCTTTATTGCCAGATGACTCCTAAGTTTAGGGTTAGTGAACAGTTAATTATCAAAAGCATCAGTAGCAGCAGGTTAATTCATAATGGCACAGGAAACACAGACACATGCTCATATAGGTAGGCTAAATTTCTACAGACCAGCTAAATGAAGTTGCATTAAACCCCTTAGAGGGACAGTGGGGGCCGCAAGACTTTGTCAGCTATATTTTGGGGGTCACGGGCTGAAAAGTTTGGGAACCCCTGTATTAAACCACCTGGCCTTCTTCAGCAATCTTTTTTTTGTCCATCCCCCCCCCCTCCTAAATATGACTGATCCATCAATAAAAAAGGAAAAGCTTTAAACAGCATTGCTTCATTTCCAACATGACTGGGCAAAGAGTTCAAATGCAATCTCCAACCAAAAGCTTCATTTTGTGTTGAAATGCTGAAAGGCATGAAAGCTCTGGCTGTAATATCAATGACTCTCACTGTCGTATCATTAGCTGAACCTGCAGGGTGCTGTTTATTTAATTTGTGCGCTTGTGTGGTCACTCGCTAACAAGGCTGCACAATTGCAGAGTTTTAATGGAGCACAATGGGGCATTTTAGATCAGCGGTGTATGCAGAGCAAAGCGAACAATGGATCAGAGATGGGGCTGTTTTTGTGTGTCTGATTCCAAGCTATTAAAATAAAGGCCCAACATTGGATGCAGCAGTCTGCATCACTTCACCCCTCCCAGAGTTATAACATTTGTCTCAGTTTTCTTCCATACATTAACATAAATATGTTTCAAAGTAATGTTTAAAGACCGATAAGTGGCTTCAGATTCAGGCAATTTTGGTGAAAGTGGATTGAGATAGAATGTAATGATGATCGATCACATGTCAACTACTTTGAACTCTGCCTCCTGGACTTTAAAACGGCGAGCTCTCTGGGTGTTTTTAAACTTATGGGGTCTAGTTGGCCATTTTTGACTCATTTTGATTTTACTTTTATATTTCCCCTTATAAACAGTTTACCTTACCTTGTTAGGTGTCATTATTTTCAGCACAACCCCACAAGTATGACTATGCCATTATTTTTTCATTTTGACATAAAGTATTAATAAACTACACCTAAAATCACACAAAAAACATAAGATCTGAATAGAAAAAAGTTTGATTTTTAACTGTGAAAACCAAAAACATGTTTTATGAACCATTTTTAAAACATAGAATGCAAATATAGCTTCTAAATTAAAAAATAAATATGTTCAAATTTAGTAAACAACAAAGATATTTACAACTCTTGACATTACATGAAGGCAATTCCTCAGTGAAGATCTTCATTCTCAATATCAGTCCATTTTTTCTGTTTCCCCAAATCCCTGTTTTTTTGCAGCATTTTTATTTGTGTTGGTGCAGATGGTTCTGACTGTGTCAGTGGCCAAAAACAAAATAAAAAGATCTTTAGGACTTAACTTAAGACTAACCTTTTTAATATGGCTTTTAATTGGAGTAATTTATTTTTAGCCCTAGACTGCATTATTACTTGTATTACTGTTATAACCATTGTTTTAGTATCATTTTTGATTTATTCTATTTCTATTCTATCTCATTATTTCTTAAGTATTTTATTTTTTTCTGGCATTCACATTACTTTATTTAATTGATTTTTTTTATTTTTTATTTTTTTATTTTTTAAGTATTTCATATCACATTCCTCTATCTTGTTTTAGCCTTGTATCATTTTATCTGTTGCTGTTGTCTTCTGTCTCTTATTTTGTGATGCACTTTGCGCGGCATGCTTGAATGTATGAAAGGTGCTATATAAATAAAAATTAGTTGAGTTTAGAAACTGTTCGGATAGAGTTCGGTAAGAGAGCGTTTAGTTTAGCTGCTCCTACTGCTTGGAATACACTCCAGAAGGACTTGAAATTGTCTGATTTTATTTCACTTGACGCCTAAAAGAAAGACAGACCACAGAACCGTGCCTGTGTTTTTAAAAAAAAATGCTTTTGTGTTCACGAATTGCACGGTATTTGCAAATTAGTTGCACTTTTAAATTATTGATTGTACCTACACACTGTTTTTACATATGCTCCATTCTATTGAACTGTACTAGTTATTTTGAAGTGTGCTGCTGACCTCTTAGCCAGGTCCCCCTTGTAAAAGAGGTCTTGGTCTCAATGGGTTCTCATCTGGTTAAATAAAGGTTAAATAAAAAAAAGAAAATAATTTTTTTTTTAGCATAATTTCTTATTTATATTCCATCTTCTTTTTTCTTCTTCCTTTTTCAAATTATTCGATTTTTTTTTCTGGTATTTATTTGATTAGATTTAATTGATTTATTTTATTTTAATTTATTGTATTTTATATTCATATCACATCTCTCTCTCTCGTTTTAGCCTTGTATCATTTTACCTGTTGCTGTTGTTTTCTGTCTCTGTTCTTTTGGGCTGCATGCTTGATTGTTTGAAAGGTGCTATAGAAATAAAAATAAGTTGAGTTGAGAAACTAGATATCTCTGGGTTGTGGAGAAAAGCAGACATCTGAGGAGGTCATCTTTGGTTTAAAGAGACACTAGTCTTTCATGTCTGATTTCTTTTTAAGTGGGTCAAACAACTTATTGATTAATCAGGAGATAAAACAGAGCTTAGACAAGTGAAATATTTCTTAGTTGGGACCTTTGTTTCAGACTCAAGAACAACTTTCTAACCCACAAAAACCAGAGCTCAACCTAAATGCTTTCACATACGTTGAAAGCATATATGTTTCTATGGTGATGTATACCAATTTAGAGGCAAAGACACTTCTTATATGGGGGTCAGATGTCTTTTGTTCTGGTCACTAAGTGCACGTGCGTGTTATATAAAGCAGCAGGTGTCTCTCCTGAAAGGCCTTTGAACAAAGCCATTCAAGTCATAATACTCATAGTATTTGGCACATGGAGCAATGCGCTTTTCATCCTTATCTGCCGAGAGGAAACAAAAAGTAAGAGCTGACATGGTTGTGTTAGAAGTGTAACCGTGTTAGTGCGTGGGTGTATTGTTGTTAAGCGGCTGTGAAATAGAAAATTTCAGAAGGAAAAAGTAGAAAAATTCTGAATTTTCTAAATGTGAGTTCAAGGCAAGCAGCAATGTTATCGTCCCCTTCTTTATGTGTTCTCCACATCTAACAAGTGTGTATGAACATCAGTGGTGTTGTGAGCAGCTGTGTGTGAGAGAGAGAGAGTAAAAAAAAGGGATACACACAGTCGGGAGAGATGCACAACTGAGAAATATGAAATGTGGGGGAGTGTGGTGAAGGCTCCTTCTGCTTGGCTGACCTACATAGGCAGCTTGCCTCTCACGTCTCACCACGGCTCATCTCTAACCAACACAGGCCCTCGCATGCACACGCACAGAGATAGACACACACACACATCCTTTATCCATCACTCAGGAGGCTCTGTTCATTGATGCCTCGCCTTCACTCTCTTTCTCCCTCTTTTCCGCTCCCTCCTCCCCTCTCTCTTTTCTGCCGCTCATGGCATCAGTGTGTGGTTAGGTACAAGCAAATCCTGTTCAGAACCTGTACTGCAATGTCTGCTAACACTACTACTCCGTCTTAATCACAGGTTGGTTAAATTACATGTGTGCAGCGTCTGAAAAAGGCGCCTTTAGAAACAAAACAAGAAACAGAGAGCAGGCTGACAGCACAGAAGCTGGACAAGAGAGATAATCAGAAATAACATAACATATTGGATATTGTGTTGGACGACAGAGGTGTAACTTTGAGTAGTAATTGAGCAGAGGTTGCTGACCTGGTTCTGTGGCAGAGGGGGTTGGCTCTGAGCATCAGGTGCCTGGCCCTGGCCCTGACTGTCATTGCCCCCCACCGGAGAGCCACGCGTGGTGGCCGTCATGCTCGCCACAGGGCAGATCTTGGCAATCTTGGCCTCTTAGGGAGCGCTGGCCAGGAGGGAAATCACAGCCACCTCAGCTGTAGAGCAGAGGGAAGAGAGCCCGGACACACGAGAGAGGGACACAAGCACCTGGAGATCTGGATGTGCCGCTGAGACCATTGCATAACCTGGAGCAGGGGAGAGGGGGTACAGGGTCATGGTTATCAACAGGCTGGTACAGTAACTTGTAACACACGAAATGATGCATCAATGAAAGAAAGATTCTTCCACAAAGAGAAGGAGAGACCTTGAATCCAGCACACCTCAGGTCATTCTCTTCCTTTTGATTATTAGCTGTGTAAGTTAGGTTTTTGAATCTTCTGCTAAATTAAAATACATTTTCTTTTAGGTTATGTTAGTAGTTATTCACTAACCAAGACCCAAGAGGGGTCTGATACCAGTATGGGAGATGCCTTAGATACAGCCTACAATGAAGGATCAGGTTTTGGAGAGTACGCCCATCTTTGTATTGATCCAATGCCAAGTTTCCCACTAACATGTGTCACCAAAAAGGTCTCCTTCTTCTCTAAAAGAGGAGTAACAGTTTTGAGTTGGAGGATCGGATTACGGGTGCTGGTTTAGCTCAGTTGGTAGAGCAGACGCCCCGTGTACAGAGGCTACAGTCCTCACCACACTGGTCACAGGATCAACTCTCAGTCCACACATGATTTGGCGCTTGCCATACCTCTCTCTCTCTCTCTCTCTCTCTCTCTCTCTCTCTCTCCACATTTCCTGTCACTCTCATAGTCTGTACAAATAATGGACGTAGTATCCTTGATGTCACCCATCTGTTTCTGAAGCGCTGTTTTGAAGCCAATTGGCGGAGGCAGCCATATTGGAAATGCTGAACTCAACCAAACTTAGTGTGAGGTAAAGAGGCGGGGTTTGAGCCTCCTAGCCAACAGCTACAGTGTTCCCGCCTGTCAGTCAAGTCACGGCCAAATTCCACCAGATTCGTTTTCGATCCGTCATGGCACCGGTATCTGACAGGTTTCTATTCTAGATACGCAAGACTTCCATTTGTGCCGGATGCTGGAGAACGACGCATCAATTCAGCACAGTGCAGATGGAGCAGGACAGGAAGTCAGGCACCAAAACAAAATGAAAACATCCAGTTAATTTTCAGAATAAAACACTATGTGTTATCGTTAGATCGTTTTTAACTTAACTATGACGACAAGATCTCATTTTGAATGGAGCCAGGTCAGAGGTTTTCAGAGGACCATAAAGACAACATGGATGAGGAGAGGAGGAGGATTATCCTTGATTCAGTGATTGCCGCAGGAAAGCCTCGGTCACATGACTCCAGCTGTCCGGCGGTTCTGAAAACGCAACCAGGTGGGTGTTGACGGACGAGAGAGCACAGAGCCGCACCGCAGCAGATCAGAGACAGACCGGACACAGATCTGGTGGAAGTCTTGTGTCAGTCATGTCCTTAAATGGGCAAAACTCTTAACCTTAATATCTTTTGAACCGTTAGGAAAAAATTCACGCCCTGTACCGAAGCGTTTTTGAACCAAGCTGTAAACATGTTTATTAATGCTGCAAACATTGTCTTTTCTGAATGGGTGTGTATGTGGTTTCTGGCGTTTCTGCAGCCAGCCTCAAGCGGACTCTCGATGAACTGCAGTTTATAACACTTCCGCATGGGCTTCATATTATGAGACTAGAGGTTGCTGCTTGGTCACTCTCTCAAGCTGCCCTATCTAATAAAGGCTACAAAGCCAGAGTAATGTCCGTCTTTAACAGAGAAAGGATATGAAGGGAGGCTGGGAGCTGAGATTGTGGTCTACTTGATTTGAAGATGAGATTATTTGAGTGTTCCCCTGGAAATTAAAACCCGAAAACACAATGGATTAGGACGTTTCGGCCTTAAAAATGAATCTCTGAAAGTCAGCTGTACATGAGTGCTGTAACTACCAGTTCATCTAGCCTTTCAGTAATATTAGCGCCCCCATCCTGATTGCATCTCATGTCGTACTGACGTTTTTGTCACAGCAGCTGTAAAACTGGATTACATGATTTCGGCTTTTGGACAACCCTTGAGACATACCAACCCCTGATGCCCCCTGAAAATCCAAGTTCCAGTTCTACTCTGAAAATCTGTTGAATCATGCTAACAAAGGGCCCTAATCACTCCCCATGAATAAGCAGCCAGAGGATATGACCTGCCTGAATCCATTTCAAGTCAACAACAGCATCTCAAATCTGTTCAAGGGGAGACGTGAACACACAGCCTCAGGAGAGGATGGTAATGAAAGGCGAAAGAGCATCTGCGACGGACTGTGGAATGTTTTCATAATTTTGATAGTTCTTCTAACCGGGGTATTTAAAAAAGACTTACTTAAATTCATGTTATCAAATTCCTATTACTGTCCATGTCTCTTTACAAGCTATGTGCTACTTTGTAAGGAGCTAAAGAGGTATAATTAACATCTTTATAACCTTGGAGCAGAAGTTTAATACTCACACTTTATCAGGATACCTTAGTCGTCTTTTCAGATTCTCTTTAGTCAAACTGGTCGTTGTTTAAGTTACTCTTTTAATTGCTGGGACTGGGGAAAACAATACTTCTGCTTCTTTCGAAAACATGAGCGATAGGATTATCAGAGTGTTCTCAAACCGACTTTATCTGGAGGTAAAACCTGTAATGCGGGTAATATTTCCTCACTGCGGAGGAAACCGTGTAAACTTTAAACTGCAGTTAGTAGGGCAGGTCAAAGATTAGCCAGGAAGCTGGCCTATAAATTGCAAAAGAGATCACACGGACTACTTGAGTGGGTGAAATGTAATTATTACCGATATGACTAATGGACGAGAAGAACATGCAACACAGCTTGTGCAAAACTAGGAATGTCCTTTGAATGACACAGGCACGGAAGAATCTTATGAACCGTAAATACTTGAGCTAAATTAAATATTTTTCAGTTTCATTTCTCTGCATTCATCATAGTTATGGTGGTCCTTTTTCAGCATTTAAAGAAGTCTGAATGTCTGTTGGAAAACAAACTACATTAGTAAATATTAAGAAGGCAAACATTAGTCGAAAGCTACTTCAAAGTCACCAGATAGATAATAAACAGCATCATTTAAGGTAACCAGTGCCACACCTTTCAGTCTTCCTGACATTTAGATGACTGTTATGCCCAAATATTTTGGTTTAGAGTCAATTCTGTGTCTGTTCTCTTCTCGATTCACTTCAGGTTATATCAGTTTAACAGAAGCAAGAAACAATACCTGTGATCAAAGTATGTGAGGGGCAGAGTGTCAAAGGGAGAGGAGTAAGGCTTATTGGTGTCAAAAGACAAAACTAGAAAGAAAATGAAACATTCGATGTGTTTGTAAGAACACAAACGCCTCGGTGAAGTCGACACTCACGCGATCAGTTGTGTCTTCTGTTCAGAGAAACAGAACATTACCGGATAAACAACATGACTGGAAAGTAGGGATGGGTACAAATACTGGAGTACTTGGGTACTCGCCTTTGACCCCATTATTCCAGTAGCATTTTGTTACTCACGCACCTGGCAACATAACTTGAACTCATACAGCGTTACATGTGTGACCATGCGCTTTTTGTTTTTGCCGAACTGAATATACGAGGTAGGAAAATAATTAACAGGATATAAACGTATGCCTTCTCCAGCTTTAGTACACACCGAGCAAGATTTCAGCAGAAACAACTGTTTTACAGCAGCTACGGCAACTCTTGAGGAACATATTATTCCACCGAAAGCGAAAGCACAACAAATACAGAACCGTCTGCGACACCTGTGGCATGTCAGTTAAAAAAAGTGGTGTCTGGAAGTACTTCGAAAAAAACAATGAAGTTTATGTGCAGTGCAAGATATGTGGCGTTAAACTTGCATACCATAGAAATACTAGATCGATGCTTAACCACATGCGCTTAAAGCACAAGGAGAAAACAGTGGAGACAGATAACAGGCAGTCTCGCATCACTCCTTTTGTTCGCCCTGTTAGCACACGTCGTTGCGACGAAACCAGAGCGGAGAAGATTAGCCTTCTAATAACCGAAATGGTAACTGGAGATATGCTCCCGTTACGTTTTGTTGAAGGAGAAGGCTTCAAAGAGCTGATCGCATTTGTCGAGCCGGAGTACAAGCTACCATCACGGAGAAGAAAAGATGGAAAAAGTAATCATTGCAAGTACTCGAGTAGTCGTTCATTAGGTAATTCGAGTAATCGAGTACAAGGATTACTCTGAATTCCCATCCCTTCTGGAAAGTAGGATCAAGTGAATGTCAGATTCACATTTTACACACACATACACAAACACATGCTCATGCTATTAAACTCAACAATAAAACCATCATTAAAAACAATGACTGTTATTTTGCTGTCTATGAGAAGAATGACTACTTCATTAAGGCGTATATCACCAGCTTTACAAGAGTATGCCCTCTCTAGAGTTGATGTTGGTGTACAAATTTGACTTAAAGCTCCTGTTGGTAGTCAGAGAGTAAACATCTGTTCAGAGAGAGAGGGACTTCGAATGTCAACACTATCACTCCCAAGCAGATTTCCTCTGCAACACAGATCGGCGTGTGCAGTCATGATAGTGCTGGAATCATAACCAATCGGAGGACGTGGTAGGGGCCGCCTCTTAACCAATCAGGACAGAGGATTGGAGATTAGCTATGATTGGTCCGTCATAAAGGGAACAAGGGGAATAATAATAACATTGCTTGATACAAAGGCATTGGAAAACGCAGAGATTTCGCAATAGTCTCAAATTACTCCACTTACTGATGAGTACCGATGGGTATTATGACCGTTTCTCCAAACCCAGCAGAAAAAAGTAATGTTTTTTTTACACCATTCCTACCAACAGCAGCTTTAAGTGACCATAAATCTATTTAGTGAGTAGCTGTTGAATTTGTGTGTGATTTGAATAGAGGAAAACAGATGCAACTTAAAATGTCTAAGTGAAACTACATCATTTCCTATTTTACAGGCCTCTAATGACATCTGCTCCAGTATCAGTTGGGCTGCAGCTGTCAATAGATATAGTCCATTTCATTACAGTCATGGGTTGATGCAAATTCCAGTGAGGGTTTTTGGGGCTTACTGAAAACACACACCTTTTATCTGAAGCTACTACAAGTGCAATCACTCCGTAGCTAAAATGATGCTGCAAAAAACACACAATGTTTCACAGACACAGTGAAAGAGTGGCATACAGACATACAGACATTAGCCACCATCATTACAACTTACAAGCGCTATGCTAGGAACAACTGCGGCCTTTTGGACTGAACCGGCTTTAATGTCATTTCAGAAGCATCGTCTGGATGGTGTAATCGGCCATGTAGGAGTACGTGTGAAACCTTACTATATCTTCAAATGCCCACTGACCGGATACATATAAAATACACGGAGACATTACGTAACTACCATTACAAACTAGCGCCGTTAACAGCTGGTGGTTGGTTAGTTAACGCCTGCTGCTGCTGCTGCTAGCTAGCTGCTGCAAGGCGATCCGCCCAGACAGACAGCAGAGCTCCACGGCCTTCTCGTCCAAAGCCCCACTGCACCGAAACACAGGCCTCGATATTCAGTCGGGCCTGACATTACACTTATCCATCAAACCTTTGTCATTTAAAAGACGCGCTTTATAACACATACAGATATGTATTTGTAATTAATATTAACACAAATCAAATATCTGGTTCCTTTGCATTATTGTATCTCAATCTTACAATGAGCCGTGCTAGCTAGCTAACGCAGAGCAATCTGGATAAACAGTTAATGTTAGCCGTTAGCCATCCCTAACGTTTCTGTTTTGACAAGACGTTTGCTCATATGACTCGACATTTAACTACTTCAATAAAAGCAACACTCTGTTTTTAACATTAACATCCCTCAGAAGTCATTTCAGCTGCCAAATAAATGTTAAACCCAGCTTCTACATAACGTCAAATACGATAGTGACAGGGGAGTCGTCTATTTCCTGACATTCAGTGACCTGTGCCGTGTATCGCTAACTTATAACTTGGCAAAAACAAATTGAAAATAAGATAACGACAATCAGGGGGACACAGAATATTAACAGAAATTGATTATTTGTATAAGCAGTCTTAATTGTGTTTGAATTATATGAATTGTGGGGATACAAATATGTTTAAGTTGTAAACATGAGACGGTTAAAGGAAATGTTGCAGTCTGTAGACAGAGCCCAGGACTAGCTTGGAATCAACTAGAGTAAGCTAATCAGACACGTACTAACAAGAGCATGAATTGCAGTTTGATAGCGTTGACATTGTCCAGAATTAAATAGGTAGGAAAGAAAACCCCACAAGTGAGTGAATAACACAAGTAATCCATATGCAGCAGTGTTTGTTACCTTGCATCCACCACCAGCTGACGCTAATACTAGCAGCTAACAATCACCAGGGCTAGTTAGCTAACAACTCACCAGGAATTTGATATGACTTCCCCCTCTATTCACGGGCTACGTCCAGCCTTGAAACGATGGTGTCGTCGTATATTACATAAACGTGACAGTTTGGCAGGACACAAACCTGTTACTAGAAAGATCTAATTCCTACGTTTTTCCTCTGCTTCTGGGTGTTTTTCCTGCGTCACCGGCGCGGTAACAGCCCCCCTAACTCTATCTAGTCCGGTTTCTGGGGCTTGTCACTTCGGTCCCAGCAGTCACTCACAACTTGAATCAGTTCAACATGGCGGAAGCGCAGTCGGACACAAAATGCTGCTCCGTAAAAAACAGGCTGTGAACGACTGCGTGGAGTCCAGCAGTCCGCGTTGTCTTTGGGGCTACTTTGCACCGCAACCGAAATCAGCTCTGCTAACACAACAGCCGCTAAATGGAAAGGGCACAAAACCCCTCTCTATTCTGATAAAGGACTCCGGATCCAGGAGGGATCTGGGATCCGTGCTTTCAGAGAAACCAAGTAAAAAAAGACCTGAACAACCTGGAGCACCTGACTATATCGCCTCCTATCGCACTGGGTGGTCAGATATACAATTAAACATAGTTTCATAAAAATAAAAAATAAAAATTTAACACAAAAAATAAAAAATCACCTCATATCTATATATTTTTTATTATAATATACTTTCATAAGGTTTCTCTACTTTATACATCAATCAAAAAGTGTATGTTACCCAGTTTTATATTTTTACAGACAAACAAGAACACATCTTACAATGACAACCGCTAGAGTCCAATCCAATGTGTTTTGAAATAAGTTATCTTAAAAATAAGTAAACAGTACGGTGGCCCTGAAGTGCAAATCACTACAGCAAATCAGGAAACACTACAGGAAATCAAAAAACACTACAGCAAATCAGAAAACACTACAGCAAATCAGAAAACACAACAGCAAATCAAAAAACACTACAGCAAATCAGAAAACACTACAGCAAATCAGAAAACACCACGGCAAATCAGGAAGCACTACGACAATTCAAAAAACACTACAGCAAATCAGAAAACACTACAGTAAATCAGAAAACACTACGGCAATTCAGGAAGCACAACGGCAACTCAGAAAAAACTACAGCAATTCAGGAAACACCACAGCAAATCAGGAAGCACTACGACAATTCAAAAAACACTACAGCAAATCAGAAAACACTACAGTAAATCAGAAAAAACTACAGCAATTCAGGAAACACAACGGCAAATCAGAAAACACTACGGCAATTCAAAAAACACCACAGCAATTCAGGAAACACTACAGCAAATCAGAAAACACTACAGCAAATCAGGGAACACTACGACAATTCAGAAAACACTACAGCAAATCAGGAAACACAACGACAAATCAGGAAACACTACGGCAATTCAGGAAACACTACAGCAAATCAGAAAACACTACAGCAAATCAGAAAACACTACGACAATTCAGAAAACACTACAGCAAATCAGGAAACACAACGACAAATCAGGAAACACTACAGCAATTCAGGAAACACTACAGCAAATCAGAAAACACTACAGCAAATCAGAAAACACTACGACAATTCAGAAAACACTACAGCAAATCAGGAAACACAACGACAAATCAGGAAACACTACGGCAATTCAGGAAACACTACAGCAAATCAGAAAACACTACAGCAAATCAGAAAACACTACGACAATTCAGAAAACACTACAGCAAATCAGGAAACACAACGACAAATCAGGAAACACTACGGCAATTCAGGAAACACTACGACAAATCAGAAAACACTACAAGAAAATAAGAAAACACTACAAGAAAATAAGAAAACACTACTGCAATTCAGGAAACCTATAGCGGTCTAAGTGCGCGCCCCAGTCCTCGTCACAGCAGTCTCAGGTTCGACTCTTGACCTCTTCCACCTGCTGCATGTCTTCCCCCATTCTCTACCAAGCGGCAACCTCCGGTCTAAAAACATGATTCCAATGAGAAAGTGTTAAAAAATGCAGTTTATCAAATAAACATGTTTACAGCCTGGTACAAAAGATGAGTGTAGTCTGGATAGCTTACTCTCAATCGGCCCACACTGTACAGGGTGAATTTTTTTCTAACGCAGCAATTTCAAAGATATTGAGATTACAAGTCTTCCAATGAGAGGCACAGCTGACTTGATTGACATGCGGGAACACTGTAGCTGCTGGCTAGGAGGCTCAAAGCCCGCCTCTTCAGGTCACACTTGCTAGACAGCAGCAATATGGCTGCCGCCGACGATTGGCCTCAATGCAGCGCTTCAGAAACAGATGGGTTATGTCACGGATACTACGTCCATTATTTTTACAGTCTATGTTCTCTACTCCCCACATTTCCTGTCTCTCTCCAGCTTTCCTATCCAATAAAGGCAATTTAAAACAAACAAACAACATATGTATGACTGTCTGCTAATGGCCTCCGTAGAAATCAAATAGAGAAAAAGTCTAACCATGTTGACCCTTGGTAGAGAGCTTATGGTTGGAAGAGGATGCAAGCAAGGTATGCCACTGACTGGTTGCTCAACATGAAACACCCTTTTATTGAAACTGACTTTTTGACCTCACTTTGTAAAAACGAAGCTATCCTGGTGGTATAATGGACATGTTGTCTAAGCTCCACAAAAAATAACTTCTGTTCCGTTCAATGCAATGTGACAATACTATACACAAAGCATATAAGAGTATAAACACAAAATACTCTTTTGTATACCACGCTACCATCTCCTCAAACTTCACTTTACAGCTGCATTAAAATCTTCAGCAAACAAAAACTGTATGATATTCCAAAAGCAGTATTTTCCAGGCCTGTGGTGTGTTCTTTCTTGTACAAAGTAAAAGTTTTTTAATATTGTTGACTACTCTACTTTCTTGCAAATGTGGTAAAAAAATGTATTTAGAGATTTATGGGTTACATTTAATGTATATCCACTTTATTGCCAGGATTGGCTTCAGTATAATTGGATATAGTTTGTCAGTTTTTCCTGCCACACCCAACCTGTTGTGTGTCCCTGTGGACATAAGTGCACAATACAACTCCACTCTTGGAAGCCCCTAAGTGATGGGTGCCTAAGGGAGCAATAAGAGCCCCTTAAAGACTTGAATTTGCTGGAACATTAGTTAGATCATGTTGCTGTTAATTGACAGTACTGGAGCTTAGACAACATGTCCATTATACCACCAGGATAGCTTCGTTTTTACAAAGTGAAGTCAAAAAGTCAGTTCATTGGATTCTAGAAAACACAAGTCACAATATGACTCACTTCATACGTGTGATTAAAAGCATTTCCCATCTCTATGAAAATTAGTTATATTTCTTTATGTGTTATTACCTAAAGCTCTCTAAATATGAGATTCTACATAGAAGGATTACAGGAGACACCAAAATGATATCATATCTGCTTACATATCCAGATATGTTTCTCTGATGACACAGCAAAAACAAGGCCAATAGAAACTGGAGTGATCCAGTGTACGAGACACTTATCCTCCCCTCCCATCATGCACTGGGTTCTTTGTGCTCTGTCTGTGCTGTGATTTGCCTTGGTCTAAAGTAGGAGCTCCCTTTTGACTAAATTCACCTTAACTGTGTTTCAGTAATATATGTACATAATAGTGTTAAAACACCCTTTTTCATAATGTCTTTGCAGGCTTTCTGTAGGTGTTGAGATGCAGTGGAAAAATAAAAGATAAGCTTTGATCTAAACTCAAAACACTCAAAAATGAAAAGTATTAATGTAAGGTGTGCTTCCTAACCCATGAATAGAAGAAGAGAAAAGATAAAACACATCTATAAAGGAGAGTAAGCTGTCTTTATTCCATGCTGTATTCAAGCTATTGTTAAGAAATCAGCTGTTTAACAGATGCATGAGTCAGCACTTTTTTAAGGTGTAAACATAAGAACTGAGGAGTTACAGTATTTACAATTACATATGTTATTTCAAAACAGTGTTATAAAAAACAATGTGTATTGTGTGCTCAAGCTTTGTCCTCTGTGATAATGTGTAACATGATATCATATAGGTCCCCATGGAGAAGAGGGGGGACCCATAGCATAAGTCTGTCAACATAATCCTGAATCCATTTTTTTCATACATACAGAATCTCTGTATAATTTTGTCATCTTAATCGTCTATTGTAATTTTACAATGCCTGTATACACAGCACTGTTATTGCATTGAAGTCCATCCTGGAGGAGGGCACTCTTCGTTGCACTACATCTGGTTTTCACTACTGCAAGGGTACCAGAAGGCTCTTCACCACCTGTAAGGCACCCATCATAATTTCTCTACGTGATGGGTATCCTTGGGGGCTCGTTTGTATAATTTCTCCTCTGGATGGATACCTGGAGGGTACTTACTAATGTGTTCTGCACAGTTAGGGCAGCCTAGAACTCCTGAATTGCGTTTATACCATTGATGCACCAAAAAACACTTATTCATGGGTTTTTTTATGTTCTCCACTGGAAGGTAACCCCAAGGACTCTGCTTGTTGTGAGCCCACTAAAATGGCACCATATAGGCCCCTGCATAAGGTTTTCTCTATGGCAAGGCAGGATTAACAACACAATCCCATTTTCTTCTCTGTGGGGGTACTCTAGATTGTACTCCATTACATTTTTCTCAAAGGAAGGGCACCCCAGAGGGCTATATTGGAAGGCCACCTGAGTGTTCATCACCATTTCTTCAGTAAGAGAACCAGAGAGGGTCCTGCTTCCCATTTTCCTGCAAATTGGACTAACATAGGACACAGGGCAATGTTTTGTCCACCATTGGGCATCCAGTTTTATGGAAGGACATACATACATTCATGATTTATTAATAACTCAGTTTTTTTACATAACAAGTGCATTTCTGTTTTTTCTACAAGATTTTCACTTAACGTCAAATCACCAGGAATGTATCCCTGAATGTATCCCAATCGAGTAAACATTTCGAGTTAACAAGATCAAATATCAGTGACAATGGGGAAACAAATTTTGCTATATTGCCAGAAATCAGTCGTTATCATAGGACTATGGAGGACATTAAATATATGCCTGTCCTTGTGCGGCTTCCATACAATGGATCACCTTGAGGTGCATTTCGACCAAGAGTTCTGGGGTCTTTTAGCCCCCAGAACTATTTTACCTGGAACTAAAAGGTTCCTGTGCCCTCATTGTTGTCTGTGTTTCGACCGCGGGCTGAAGTCCTGGGTAGATTGTGCAAATCAGGCCAGTGACATATGGAAGCTGAAGGTCTCCAGTTTACAGGGTCACTTTTAAAACCGTAACACCGGGAGAGACGCCATTCGCGGTGGGTTTAGAGAAGACTACTGTTACAAGCTGCTAAATCAAGAGAATCACAGCTTCTTCTTTTGAAAAGTACACACACACACACACACACACACACACACACACACACACACACACACACACACACACACACGCACAAACACACGTACAAAAAAAAAAGATAGAACAAATGAAAGAAAGAGAAATCAAGTGAATCACAGATGTGTGTGATGTTATTGTGGACAGAGGGTTGAATAAACACTCTGCGGTTAAGCTACCAATCAGACACGTTCAGCATTAGAGGCCCTCCCCCCCGAAAGCCCCGGGACCTTTGAAAAGTACCCCCCTTGCAGGGGCTTTTTAGGGGGGAGATTATTTACCCCTGAACTAAATTTAGACCTTGGGTCCACCGGTCTAGACGCACGTAGTTCAGGGGTAGAGTCCCTAGTTCCGGGGGTAAAGTTCCTTTGGTGGAAAAACCCCTGAACTACATGCGTTTCGACCAGTGGAACTAGGGTCTAAATTTAGTTCAGGGGTAGATAACCTCCCCCCTAAAAAGACCCTTTTGGTTACACTGTCACCCCATAGTCCTGAACTGAGACATTCAATTCAATTCAATTCAAAAAACTTTATTGCAATTTAAGGCAAAAACAGACACTTAAATTATAAGGATTGTACATGGGAAGGGAAGGAGTATAGGATGGGATATCTTCTTTTTATTCAATTGAGCTATACCTTTGATACAGACATTTTGTAAGACTCAAAGTACCAATTAAAAGAACTTACAAAAAATATATTTTAATTGATTTAACAGTTAAATAGCCAACATATTGTCATTTACTGCCAGGCCAACAGATACCTAAAAACCATTAACGTGTATTTAAACCATTGAGCCAAATATTAGTGACCACACACTTGTGAAATGCTGAGCAGTGAACATTCTGTTTTTTTCTCACACTTACCCTGGCCTGAAAACCAATGACCTAGCGTACAACAGCAACAAGAAGAAACCCCTCCTGCCCTGGCTCCCGATCCGTGAAGATCTAATCCGGGTTTTCTCTCAGACCGGACCGACGTTGAGACAGCAAAGATGGCGGCTGAGCAGCGTTGAACCCCCTCCGTAATGAGTTCCCAACATTCGCGTATTTGTTGAGTTTTCTGTAGTTAAATAGACTTGCGGCTTACCCCTTAAGCTCGTCTTAACACAGATATGTTGTGAGGCTGTGAGTTTTTCTTCCAGCCGTTGTAAATCTCTAGTTTTCTGCTGTAGCGGTGAGAGTTCATCGCAGTAGCTTCTTAGCTCTGATCGTCATTGTAAAATGGCTCCGGTGCAGATCGGGTCAGATGGGCAGCTCGTCCCACTCGGAGGTCCGGTGGTCTCGGGTCCACAGCCACCACCACCCGGGACCCCGGCTACACAGGGGGTCCGACTCAGTCTGCTTATTGAATTCCTTCTTCAGAGGACCTACCATGAAATCACCCTGCTGGCAGAGCTGTAAGTAACACATCAACGGTGTAGGCCTCAAATTAAGCTAACAGGCTGCTAACATTTGTAAACTGGTGAAGATGCTCTTCTTTAAAATCTCACAAGTAAACACTACTGCTCCATCAATGAGAGGAGACTCGTTTCATGTTAACCCTGTAGGTGGAAGCTCTGAATATATCACTGCTATATGAGGGGGCGTACCGATACACAACACATAGCATGAAGATCCGAAAGTAAAAGTTTGATGAATGACTTTAATGTTGGATACCATCAGTCACAGTTTCTTCCTACCTGGTTCCTTTCCCCTGCAGAAGGTTGTAATAACATTAAAAGTTGCATTATAATAATCAACTCCACTTTATATAGCCCCTGTCATCTGTCATGAAGTGCTTCACATACAAATGTGCACATTTAAAGCAATGCAATGTGTTAAACTCAATGCTTTAACATTAAACATAAAGCAACCCACAAGTATTAACAAACATCACATGTTAGGCAACACATGTTTATTTATAATGCACCTGTTATACACTGAGGCAAGTCAAAGTATTCTGCAGAGTAATAAGACACAACAACATATTTTAAATCACAAAGAGCAGCAGTGACATATTTAAAACTCATTCAAAGTTTTCATTGAAATTCTCAAAATTGTTAAAAAATATTAAAATAGAAGAATAAAGGTTAACATTTTTTTTCAGATTTAGTCGAATGTTAAGTTTGCAGCCATAAGAGGGTAGACTAGGATGTGTGTTTTAATGTTGGATACCAGGTTGGTGATGAACCACTTCAATCAGTCACAGTTTCTTCCTACCTGGATCCTTTCCCCTGCAGAAGGTTGTAATAATAGTAAAAGTTGCATTATAATAATCAACTCCACTTTATATAGCCTCTGTCATCTGTCATGAAGTGCTTCACATACAAATGTGCACATTTAAAGCAATAAAATGTGTTAAAGTCAATGCTTTAATATTAAACATAGAGCAACACACAAGTAATAACAAACAAACATCACAGGTTAGGCAACAGGTTTATTTATAATGCACCTGTTATACACTGAGGCAAGTCAAAGTTTTCTGCAGAGTAATAAGACACACAAACATATTTTAAATCACAAAGAGCAGCAGTGACATATTTAAAACTCATTCAAAGTTTTCATTGAAATTCTCAAAATTGTTAAAAAATATTAAAATAGAAGAATAAAGGTTAAAATTTCTTTTTAGATTTAGTCCGATGTTAAGTTTGCAGCCATAAGAGGGTAGACTAGGATGTGTGTTTTAATGTTGGATACCAGGCTGGTGATGAACCACTTGAATCAGTCACAGTTTCTTCCTACCTCCATCCTTTCCCCTGCAGAAGGTTGTAATAACAGTAAAAGTTGCATTATAATAATCAACTCCACTTTATATAGCCTCTGTCATCTGTCATGAAGTGCTTCACATACAAATGTGCACATTTAAAGCAATGACACGAGTTAAACTCAATTAAACATAAAGCAACCCACAAGTAATAACAAACAAACATCACAGGTTAGGCAACACATGTTTATTTATAATGCACCTGTTATACACTGAGGCAAGTCAAAGTATTCTGCAGAGTAATAAGACACACAAACATATTTTAAATTACAAAGAGCAGCAGTAACATATTTAGAATTAATTCAAAGTTTTCATTGAAATTCTCAAAATTATTTAAAAATATTAAAATAGAAGAATCAAGGTTAAAAAAATAATTAGATTTAGTTGGACGTTAAGTTTGCAGCCATAAGAGGGTAGACTAGGATGATGGATACCAGGCTGGTGATGAACCACTTGAATCAGTCACAGTTTCTTCCTACCTGGATCCTTTCCCCTGCAAAAGGTTGTGATAAAAATAAAAGTTGCATTATATTAATCAACGCCACCTCTCAACTTATTTATAGAGCACCTTTCATACACAAAAACATGCAGCCCAATGTGCTTCACAGAATAACAGAGAGAGAGAAAAAAACAGCAATGGTAAAATTATAAAAGGCATGATTATAAATAAAATACTTAAAAATAAAATAAAATCAACACAGTAAAATTAATAAAATAAGTAATAGTGAAAAGAAAAGTTGAAAATGAGGTAGCGTTAACAAATTCAGATGAGTACAAGAAATAAATAGATACATAAATAATTGAATTAGATAAATTAATTTTAAAGCAATGATTAAAATAATACAAATAATAATGCAGTCCAGGGCTGAAAATATATTACTCCAAATTAAAAGCTAGATTAAAAGGTTAGTCTTAAGTTTACTTTTAAAAACACCCTGAGAGCTCGCCGTTTTGATGTCCAGAGGCAGAGAGTACCAAAGCTTAGGGGCATTTATAGAAAAGACAAGTCTACATGTCATCTGTCATGTAGGGCCTCACATACAAATGTGCACATTTAAAGCAATAAAATGTGTTAAACTCAATGCTTTAATATTAAACATAAAGCAACATACTAGTAATAACAAACAAACATCACATGTTAGGCAACACAGGTTTATTTCTAATGCACCTGTCATACACTGAGGCAAGTCAAAGTTTTCTGCCGAGTAATAAGACACAATAACTTGGACAACTGGTCCAAAACTCTGCAGCCTGCATCATCACCAGAACCCCCTCCTTTCACCACATCACCCCTGTCCTCCAGCAGCTCCACTGGCTACCGGTCAAACTCAGAATCAATTTCAAAATCCCCCTTTACACATTCAAGGCCATCCACAACCTCTCCCCCCCCGTACCTGTCTGATCTCCTCCACATTGTCACCCCCTCTCGCTCCCTCAGGTCCTCCTCCTCCTCCCTCCACCTCTCTGTGCCCCCTGCCCGTCTCAGCACCATGGGGAGCAGAGCTTTCAGTCGCTCTGCTCCCCAACTCTGGAACTCACTCCCCCCAGACATCCGAAACTCTGACCCACTACCCCTCTTCAAATCAAAACTCAAAACCCATCTGTTTCAAACTGCATTCCCTGCTTAATTTCCACTGCTTCATTTTAACTTGGTGTTACTTTGTTTGTTGTTTTTATTTATTTTATCGTGTTGTTTTTTTTATTGTGTTTTAATCTGTCTGTAAAGCGACGTGAGTGTTTTGAAAGGCGCTTCTAAATAAAATGTATTATTATTATTATTATTATTATTAATAACAGATTTTTAATTACAAAATATTTAGAATTCATTCAAAGTTTTCATTGATATTCTCAAAATTAATAAATAATATTAAAATAGAAGAATAAAGGTTAAAAAAAAACAGTTTGATTTCTCCCCAAAGACGTTGGCCGGTGGCTCTTGACTTACTATGTTGGCTGATATTACATAAAATATACTCTGTTGATGTTCACTGTGTAGACATAAAGAAGAAATATTTACAAAAGGAAGGAAATGAATCCTGTGCTAGGCTCCTCTTCTCTAGTTATGTAAATAATACCAACAAAATCTATTGACCCTGTTGTTGTACAGAACTGTAATTTTGTTTGTCTGTGCCTTTTTTTCAAATAATTGTAAACTTCAATCAAAATAAAGTGTAAGAAAATAATAACAATTTGATTTAGTTGGACGTTAAGAGGGTAAAGTAGGCTGTGTAAAACAAACACAGTGTGTTTAACTCTTCTGATATTTATGTTCCAGGCTTCCCAGGAAAACAGACATGGAGAGGTATGTGTCTTTGGATGTCCGACTTGACCAATCATCGTTCTTTCACTAATACTGTAATGCTGTTCTTATTTCACATAAACCTAATTCTTGTTTCCTAAACCAGAAAAATGGAGATTGTCCAGTTTGCCAGTCGTACCAGACAGCTCTTTGTGCGACTGCTAGCCTTAGTGAAATGGGCGAGCAATGCAGGGAAAGTTGAGAAATGTGCGGTATGTTGTGACCTCCCTTACTGACCTCCCTCTGTATATTTTTATGAAACTCTACAAATTGTCTGCTTATCATCATTCAGCACACAAATATACTCACTATCATCTCTCTTCATTGTTTCCATTGTGACAGATGATTTCCAGCTTCCTGGATCAGCAGGCCATCCTGTTTGTGGACACTGCTGATAGGCTAGCATCGCTGGCCAGAGATGCTCTTGTACATGCTCGTTTGCCGAGCTTTGCCATCCCCTTCGCCATTGATGTTCTCACCACAGGGTCATACCCACGCTTGCCAACATGCATACGAGTAAGTATTCAGACTTTAACCTTTACCCTTGGATAAAAGAAGTTAAAGTTCAGATTGGCTTTGAGGAATGGTTGTGTTTTTGGTGTGTTGGCTCAGCTGTTTATTTTGTCTGTGTCCATTTGTGCAGGATAAGATCATTCCTCCAGACCCCATCACCAAGACTGAGAAGCAAACCACCTTGAGTCAGCTGAATCAGATTCTACGGCACCGCCTCGTCACCACAGACCTCCCACCTCAGCTAGCAAACCTCACAGTTGGTAAGCAGCTTGTGTGAAGACCACTTATTCTACCTGTCGATTTCAGACGTATCTCCATTAGGAGTGTCTCAAATGCCCTATTTGCTTGTGTCTAACTTTGCGTAGCTAATGGGCGTGTGAAGTTTCGTGTGGAAGGAGAGTTTGAGGCCACTTTGACAGTGATGGGAGATGACCCTGATATTCCCTGGAGGCTGCTGAAGTTGGAGATTCTTGTGGAGGACAAAGAAACTGGAGGTAAGTCATGCACTAATCCAGCTCTGCTGCATAGTGGATGTCATTTATTTTTAATTTCCATTCCTACATTTATGTCTCTAACTTTTGTTTGTTTTCTATGTGTCACCCCATTCTAATGCTCCCCCTCGTTGACAGATGGCCGAGCCTTGGTCCACAGTTTGCAGGTGAACTTCATCCACGAGTTGGTCCAGGCCCGTCTATGCGCAGACGAAAAACCCCTACAGGACATGTACAACTGCTTGCGTATCCTTTCTCTGAATATTTTCATCTACTAGCACACATGCCCAAACAGACATTTTGGGTGCGTCCTGTACGACCACAAACACTCTTGGCCTTAGTCCCAGTTTGATGTGGACTGCTGCAGCAGGGTGGGAGAGTGTGTCTGAGCATATAGAGTATTGACTGGTCCAGCAGACCCATGCAGCATTCTAATGAGATACACAGCTGCAGAATTGCATCCTCCTGAACGGCCTCTTTTTTTTCATTCAAAAAAAACACAACCCTTTTTTTGTTACTGACAGGAAAAGGGCCTCTCCGTTCTCCTCACAGCCTGTCACCTGGTCAGGTCATGTGAGGTGCGTATCTCTTTATGGAGATGGTTGTTTCTGATGCTGAAGACCATACCAAGAGGGTTTGACATATCTCTGAATTTTGGGAAAATGGCAGCCTAATGAGTGTGTAAACCATTTTATCATAGCATTTGCATAGTACGCCTGTGATTTCTTGACATGAATCACACTGCTACAACTTATACATGTAGAAGAGGGTTTGATCTGACCTAACAACCAGAGTCAGAGCCTTCAGACTCATCAGTAAAAGGAATAGAGAAACAGCACCTCGTTAGGATTCATGCTAACTTTAGAGACCCTTATCAAGCATGCAGGAAAAGTACGACTGTGCTTATCACAATGCTAATCAGTACATCCCTGCTCTGCCTTCCCCCCCCCAGCCAATGCTCGCAATGCAGCTCACCGTGTCAAAGAGCAGTCTGTGCTGGGTACAAATACCCCTTTTTATACTCACCAGAGTGTGTGCGTCTTGAGGATATGTGTGTGCGTGTGTTATGAATATTAATGGAGGTAGATGTGTGTAGTACTTCATCTCTACTCACCTGGCCTCGGTATTTTTTCCCACACCGTGTCTTCTTTAACCACATTGTTTCCAGACTCCTTCTGTCTGTCGCTGCAGCTCGAGGTGCTCCACTCTCAGACTCTCATGCTGATCAGAGAGCGGTGGGGCGACCTGGTGCAGGAGGAGAGATACATGCCTGCAAAGTACCTCACTCTCACCGTGTGGAAGTAAGAGTCAATGAGTTTTCTTCACATAGATATAAACATGTTCACTGTTTTTCTTAAGGAACTACCAAAATTGAATGACTTTTTTAGATCAAGACTGAAGGCAGTGAACAAAAGAATGCAGGCAGAGACCAAAAATATGATCACATTAGGATGCAAATTTCAAGTATTTTCCATGATCGATCTTTAGAAATGTGAACGATCAATTATCGATTAATCATTCAAAAAAACATAAACATTTTCTTTCACGACACAATGTATATAACTGACGATATTAAATAGCTACGGATCATATTTAGGTGGTGTTAAAAAATGTTAAACAGAATCAGAATCAGCTTTATTGGCCAGGTATGCTTGAACACACAAGGAATTTGACTTGGTAAGCTGTGCTCTCTTTGTACAAGAATAAAAATATAATAATAATAACAACAATAATAATAACAACTGTAAACACAAAAAGAAGAACAAGTAGGCATTGCTAATATGTACAGGCTAAAATGATATGATATGAACACGCTGAATATCAACGTTTGGAGCAGGCTCATAATCTCCACAGTCATAAAAGTGAAGGCTCAGACTTCAACTAGGGAACTGAACAGAAACATATTTTAGACTCACAGTGTCCAGTTTTCTGTCTACTCACTCTTATTGAGAAAAATAAGCATGTGAACGTGGTCAGGTGTCAGCCAGGAGCACAACCGAGTCATAATCAGTCCGGCGGCGGAGAAAAAAAGCACTCGTGGAGACCTGTCACTCAGCTGCACCCTCCAGCTGAGCGTCTCTGCTGTGCGCAACACCTTCAGTCAGCTGATTCACATCCAAACATGCTTTAAACTTAAAACACCTCCCTGATAGCTGAACCAAATATGAGACCACATGATGTTTGTTCCACGTGATCTAACGTGTTCCACGTGAGTTCTTAACAATCAATTAATCGATACTCGATTAATTGTGGACATCCCTAAATCACATTATTAGCTTTACAGGAATAAAGACTGAGTTTACAGCAAGAAAGGAACAAAGCATCAAGTAAATCAAAGAAAAAAAAACATGACAAAGCAAATACAAAACTTAATTTATGCACACTCCAAGGAGAGTATCTTGCTTTTATAACCCTCTCTTCACCTGAGCACATTCTCCTCATTTCCTGTTGTATGACGCTACTTTGAGGTCGTTTTTTGCAATTCTATCTTCTAAAAGAAAATGTCTACATAAGCTGTTTTTAGCTAAAGCTAGATTCAAAAACAGGAAATATAAAAAACAGGTGTGTATTATTCTGGGACAACTCATTATACTGCCCAACTAAATGTTTATAGGAGCTTCAGATAATTGTTTAATTGTTTTATCATTCAAAGTCTAATCACTACTTTTCTTCTACTCTAGCCAACAGGTTCTGGGGAGGAAAACAGGTACAGCATCAGTTCACAAAGTCACCATCAAGATTGATGAATCCGATGGATCCAAGCCATTGCAAATATCCCATGAGCCTCCTCTCCCCGCCTGTGACTCCAAGTTAATGGAGAGAGCTATGAAGGTAAGGCGGATGTGTTTTCTATGCATTGCTCAGTTACGGGCAGCACAGCTTACTTTTTAAATTTCCTGCACTTCAGTAACGTCTGCTCCTCTCCTCCTCTTTCTAGATCGACCATCTGTCAGTGGAGAAGCTTCTGATCGACAGTGTGCATGCCCGCTCCCATCAGAAGCTGCAGGAACTGAAGGCCATTCTAAAGGCCAGCAATCCCAGTGACAACTGTATGTATTTACTCTGCTTTCTTGTTATTCAAATAGTTTAATAAGGTCTTAAGTACCTAATGTGCTCATTCACAGAAACCGGTCCTGTCTCAAGCAACGGCTGCAACCTCGTATTGATTAGTGACACTTGAAACAAAAAGTGTAGAGAGAATTATTTAAGGCTAAAAAGGGGATTTAAGTGGTCTTGATTCTGATACATTGCATTTTTAGAATACCAGTGAGATCTTGGGAATATGCTTCATCACATATCCTCCCTTATATCTCTCACTTAGATTTACTTCAGATTGTTTTCTAAAAACAAAACACTCCACCAATCAGAAACGTTCAGCTTTGCAGACCCTGCCCCCAAAAGTTCTTGGATTTTTAGAAAGTACCGCCCCTTTAGCAGGGACTTTTCCAAGCATAGGGCAACTACCCCAGAACTAAATTTAGTCCCTGGTTCCTGTTGTAGAATCGCACATGCCCCTTTTCTACCGAGGCAGTTTCGGGGCCGGTTCGGAGCTGGCCCTGAAAGCCGGCACTCAATTGAGAACCGTTTCTTTTTGTGTTTCTACTGCGAGTGAACCGGCTCCTGGCCGGGAAAACCAGTTCCAGAGCGGCTCCAACTCTTTGCAGGTCTAGAACTGCGAACCGCTTGCGTCAGGGGTGAGGGGCGGGGTTGCCATGATTAAAAAAAACACACATCAAACGTGTTTCCCCATTGTCCTGCAGCGAAAAAATAAAAGAGACTAATGGATTCAAGGCCAAAGCAGTGGTCGGCCGAGGAGACAAGCTGCTGTTGTCAGCCATCGTTGATGTTGTGAGGGAAAGTTGGCGCTAGCGCTGCTGGGAAAAGTGGTCAAGTAAATCTGACATCATGACGTACCTCTTCCACGGGCTTGAGTGGGCGCAAAAACAAACGGGTGCCGTGTTGGGTCCGAACCAGCGCAAGCACCAGCCCGGAAATACAACACGGTTTGCGTTGGTTGAAAAGAGTTAACAGAGTACCTCTGTAGTTCCCAGGGAAAGTTCCTGCTCTGGAAAAGCACCTTTTGAGACGTCTGCAACATTTACAGTGATTCTTACATTTGGGTTTGTTTTTATTTCTGTTTTCAGCGTTCATCGAGACGGCTTTACCTACTCTGGTTATTCCAATACTGGAGCCGTGTGGTCGTTCAGAGTGCTTACACATTTTTGTTGACCTGCATTCTGGCATGTTCCAACCCATGCTGTATGGATTAGGTAAGTCCGCAAAATGTAACACTTAACTGTTTTTCTGTTTAGTCTTTGTTCACTGTCTTGGTTCAAACTAAGCGTGTTTATTTAGGTCGTGTGTCGTTAGTTTTTCTGTGATTCAACTTGTCCAGTTTCACATTCTCATCTTTGTTAAAACATGAACTGTGGTGTGTCCTCCTTCCAGATCAGTCCATGCTGGACGACATTGAAAAGACCATTAACGATGACATGAAACGCATCGTCTCTTGGCTTCAGCAACTGAAGTAAGTCTAGCTTTTCTATTTTTTTGAAAAGGCATGAACACAATATGTTTATTCAGGGAAAGCAGGACATTTTTTTTTTTGGCATGGGTGAAAGATAACAGTGGCAGTTCAGTCTGACGCCTGCCTCCCGCCTCTAGCTCGTCAAACTGAGTAATTCCCGTCATCCACAGTAGCTGTCAGTAGCATCACTTGGCTGAGCAGGTGGCAAGATGAGGTGTTGAGAATCGCCTGTGAGTCTGTGTTACGTATGAATGCTGCAAGTACCAGCGTGAGCTATGAAACTGAGATGTTTTGTAACATAGATTTCAGCGGGACATTGAGTCTTTTTTTCCATTCTCTCTCTCTCACAAGGTTCTGGTTGGGGGAGCAGCGCAGTCGACAGTCTGTGAAACACCTTCCCACTGTGTGCACTGACGTCCTTCACCTATCGAACTCTGCCTCTCACCCTGTTGGCAGCTTGTCAAAACACAAACTCTTCATTAAGCTCACACGTCTTCCGCAGTGCTACATTGTGAGTTCCTCAACCCATACTTCACACTTCATAGGACTTTAATACAATTCCTTTTTTACGTTCAGTTTTTCAGTGTTGTATCCTCCCTCAAATTCTCCTCTTTGGATCTTTCAATCCCTCTCTTTTTCCACTCCTCATCTCTTTTTAATGCAGGTGGTGGAGATGCTTGAAGTGCCGAGCAGTCCCACAGCGTTGCAGTACAAGTACTCTTTCCTGTCAGTGTCTCAGCTGGAAGGAGAAGACGGACCCATGTGCGCACAGCTCCTGCAGCACTTCAAACCCAACCTAGAACACCTCGTTCAAGACACCACGGCAGGGAGAGGGGCACGGCCTGGGACTAAGAGAAAGGTAGCTGCTGATAAAAATAGCTATTAAGGAAACCTTTATTTGTAGATGATGGTCACAACTTGATTTCATGAACGTTAGCCCTTATGATGCAGGTTTCTGGGACCATGACTGTCTCTAAAGGGTAAAACTTCTTGCTTATTGATGAGGCAGATGGAGTTTATTTTGAGGCAGAGATGAAAATACAGCTTTTTATAAGAGGTTGTAACAACCTAGCTCGTGAGGGGAAAGGGAAGTATCATTAACCCAGGTGTTAAGGGTAAACAAAGTTATTTATTACAAAAGAAGTAAACAAATTGAGCATGTGACAAAATCAGGCAACTGAAAGGGACCGGTGAGGACTACCCAAAGGAACAAAACAGTAGAACCAAAAGAGGAGTCTAACCTAGAGTTTGGGCTATCTGCCTTTTCTAAACAAAACAGAAGTCAAAATAACAACCTACCTATCTTACCTGCGAAACCAAACCACATAAGTGAGCAGCACCCCTAACCTAGTGAAACTAACAAAGTCATCTTGACATGTATGGGCAACCAAAAGCTAAACCCTGGCCCAGTTTAGGTCTAATGCCTCAGTTTCACACTACCAACTCTAACAGACGACAGGAGGCACGGAGCAAGTGTCTATCTGATCTCCCTCCATCTTTCATCTGGTCTGCGCTTTCATCAGAGGGCCCTCCTCTGATTGGCGGGCAGGTTCCGCTCGTTTACCAATCACCTTGCATCTTGCAGGACCTGGGGGAGGAGCACACACACACACACACACACACACACACACACACACACACACACACACACACACACACACACACACATTCACATTCACAGACGCTTTCTGTAACTTAACTGTCCAGTAAAAATTACTTTCAAAATGCATGAATCAAAAAATAACGGTTAGCTTTAGTCCTGTGAAATATTGTAAGACGCTCTGACTGTTCAGACTTCTCGCTGTAGCAACTTTGCAATGCACAAGCCTGTATTCAGTTTTTGCTTGTACAGGTCAGCCCCCTCTTGTGTTTGAGGATATGACACGTGTACCCAAGTGTCCATCACTGTGTAATTTCTTGCTTCTGTTGTTTTTCAGAATTCAGGGGACCCGGGGGAATCGGAGCCAAAGAAGCCTAAACGATCTGGAGAGATGTGTGCCTTCAACAAAGAGCTGGCTCACCTAGTAGCAATGTGTGACACCAATATGCCTTTCATTGGCCTCAGAACAGAGGTACATGTTTAAGTTTGAGTCATACCTGGCAGTTGATCGGTCTTGTGTTGTTTGGCTAACACTGAATGTTTCTCTGTCTGTGTTTGAGTAGATGTCCAACATGGAGATCCCAAACCAGGGAGTCCAAGTGGAGGGTGATGGCAGCAGTCATGCAATACGTCTACTAAAGTAAACAGAATGCTTTTAAACTCTTATTTCTTCAAGTATGATAAAAAAAAGCTGTGGTGACTTCACCGTGTATGTATTTTTTGTCTTGCAGGATTCCTCCTTGTAAAGGTGTAGGAGAGGAGACCAGGAGAGCTTTAGATAAATCCTTACTGGATTGCACCTTCCGACTGCAGGGCAGGAACAACCGGACCTGGGTGGCTGAGCTGATTCTAGCCAACTGTCCTCTCAACAGCACGCACAGTAAAGAGCAAGGTACACAACAAATACAGACAACATGTTACAGGCTATCACTGAGAGTAGTCTGTACCAAAAAATATTAATTCATCAAGTCAAATATCGAAGAAAAAAAAAAGGCAAAAGAAAAAGGCATGGAAGAGATTTGTATGTATGTATGTATGTTCCTCCCTCTAAATATAACCTTAATGTTAATATGCATACAAATCTGAATGTCCTCGTCCAATAGCATCCACACGGCACGTGTATCTGACCTATGAAAACCCTCTGTCGGAGCCGGTTGGTGGGCGAAAGGTGGTGGAGATGTTCCTTAACGACTGGAGCGCCATCAGCCAGCTCTACCAGTGTGTCCTCAACTTCTCTCGTGCACTGCCAGGTATGTTAGAGATGCTTTTACTTAAAGTGTATGGCTTGAAACAAAGGTGACGCCTCATCTTCAAAGTGATTCAAACATTAACTTCTGTGAGTTTGAGCCATGCTTGTGTAGAAGTCACCACACACTGAATTCATCACTTCCTCTTGCAGAGATGCCATCCTTCCTGAGCCTGTTCTCCGAGGTGCGGCTTTACAACTACCGTAAGCTGGTGCTGTGCTACGGCACCACCAAGGGCAGCTCCGTCACCATCCAGTGGAACTCCAACAGCCATCGCTTCCACCTCGCCCTGGGCACCGTGGGGCCGAACTCCGGCTGCTCCAACTGCCACAATATCATCCTCCATCAGCTACAGGAGATGTTCAACAAGAATCCAAATGTGATGCAGCTACTGCAGGTACACAGAGACAGGGTTACAGATATGCTGCCTTTGAAGACTATTATTATTTTATTATTTATTGTTTTATTTATTACTAGGGATGTAAGGATATATCGCAAGATGGTAAAAAATCAATACAAATAAGGGTGGATGTAAATCGATTCAACAAAATTTGTATGGGGATATTATTTTTAAATAGTAGAAGGCGTTATCTGCATTTCACTCCACTTGTTCAACATCATTAAGTGGTGTTTTAAGTTTAAAGCATGTTTCAGAATCAGCTGACTGAAGGTGTTGCACACAGCGGAGACGTCAGCTGGGGGCTGCGGCTGAGTGACAGGTCTCCATGAGCGCCTTTTTTCTCCGCCGCCGGACTAATTCTGACCCGGTTGCGCTCCCGGCTGACACATGACCACGTTTAAATGCTTATTTTTCTCAATAAGAACGAGTAGACAGAAAACTAGACACTGTGAGTCCAAAATATGATTCTGTTCTGTTCAGTTGTCCTGTTGCAGTAAATCCACATGCTGTAGTCTGAAGGCTGATTTATACTTCTGCGTCTCCCCTACGCAGCAGGGGCTGACGCAGACATGAGCCCCACATACTTGTGCGTCGGTGTGTCCGTGTCGCGCAGCAATTCTCCGCCGAAACACTAGAGGGCAGTGTGGTCTCTCTGATAGCCGGTCGCCTGCTTCCTGCCCCGCTACGATCTCTGTTTACTTTTCTACAGCGATTCAGAGCGTGTTATGTTAATCTACAGCTGATACATGTTGCTGTTTATCATACAGACATGATTACATGAAGAATAGAGAGGAGGAGATGAAATACACGGCCGATGTGCGGCCGATGTCCGGGATCCCGGAAGTGCTGTGAATGCGGGAAAGACAAAGCCGTCAAGCAAACCAATCACAGAGCTTGCGGTCCGCGTAGTTACATTTTGGAGGAGGTGCACGTCAGCTACATGCGTAGTCCTCTGCGTAGGTACGGGAGCTACGCGGACCTACGGCGTAGGCTACGCCGTCGATTCGACGCAGAAGTATAAATCAGCCTTGAGTCTTCACTCTATGACCATGCGTCCACAGAGATTATTTACAAGCCTGCTCCTCACGTTGATATTAAGCGTGTTACCATTTTGAACACCTCAATATGATCCGTAGCTGTTTAATACAGTCAGTTATATACACTGTGTCGTGAAGGAAAATTTGATTCAGGGGAAAAAACACATTTGGTATTCTTTTTGACATGGAAATATTTTTCATTTTTTTAATCATTAAATGATAATTGATCGTTAACATTTCCAAAGATCGATCAAGGAGAATACTTGAAATGTACATCCCTAATTTACAGAGATTCACCTTATTTGTTTTGATATTTAAAACTTTCGTTTGGGAATCGTTCACTTTCAATTTCTCTATAATTGTTCTAAAATTTTCCAACAAGGTATTTTTGTGTGGTGATTTTAGTATTTTTGCAAGGTGCTAAAAAAAAGCATGCAGTGGTTCTATTTGAGTTACAACACACCTTAAAAATGAAAAAGGAAATAAGAGAATAAATATATATTGCAACTGTCCATATCTGAGAATTGAAATAAAATAATAGTTATTAAAATTTTGAGTTGAATCCACTTTTCTTGAAAATCGTTAGAGAATCGTGAGAGAATAAAATAGTTGTGAAAAATCGAGTCCTGAGGAAATGCTACATTCAAATTCATGCTAGTTTTCTGTGGCTACCAACCCTAGCTTAAAAACAACTTGAATGATACTCTGGTTTTCTTGTTCTATCCATGGTAATCTATTTATTTTTGTCTCTTTAGGTGCTTTTTGACACACAGGCCCCTCTCAATGCAATCAACAAGCTACCAACAGTGCCCATGCTGGGCCTGACCCAGCGCACCAACACTGCCTACCAGTGCTTCTCCATCCTACCACAGTCCCCCACACACATCCGCCTGGCCTTCAGGAACATGTACTGCATCGACATCTACTGCCGAAGCCGCGGCGTGGTGGACATCAGAGACGGAGCCTACAGTCTGTTTGACAACACGAAGATTGTAGAGGGCTTCTACCCGGCTCCTGGACTCAAGGTAGTGTTTTTGTCTCCAAACAAAAATCATGAAACTGTTTTTAAAGAGGGTTAATCCACAAATCCTGAACCGTGGCCTGTTGACATGTTTTTCAATGAATACTTGGAAGACTCTAAAGTCTGTACTGAAAATACAAAGTCTCTGCCTGCAGCCACATCAGCATAGAAAACAGGATATGGCAGGAAATAATCGGTCTGGTTATGTCCCAAGATAAATCGAGCTTCTTTAAGGTCACTTATCTTGAGTTATTTGTGGAACTCCAGGAAGTTACTGCAGTTTGCTGAGAATGTGTCCTGCCAATAAACCCCCGAATCAATTTGTGTGGATTAAAACAACAAATGCAGTGTTGACTTGTCACTTTCTGAAGTTGCAGTGTGGCTTATTTTAATTACACACCGTCCGGCTAGGTTTTTCCCTTTTCCAGATTCCATTCTCATTTCCAGCATGTCGCCTCTTACATCCTGTGCAATAATAACAAAAAGTCTTTCTTACAGCTCTTCTCCTGCAAAAATATGATACAGACAGTTAGTGTGAGGATTTTATTTTATTTTTAATATATTTTTATTAGGTTTTTCTGCTGTATACATCATTCAAAAAGTGCATGTTACCCAGTTTTATATTTTTACAGACAAACAAGAACGCATCATACAATGACAACCACTAGAGTCCAATCCAATGTGTTTTGAAATGTTATCTTAAAAATAAGAAAACAGGAAGGACTCACGAATCGGAAAGAAGAACAAAAAAACCCACAAAAAAAATAAAAATAATAATGCTAATAATAATAAACACATAAATAAATAGATCAAGATAAAAAATGTTCTTACTTATTTCTTACTTACAAAATCTTGAAATGAGTTTCCACAACTTGGCCCACGAGACATACACCACATTAGTCCTCAAGAGAGGGAATAGAATTTACAAATGACAGAAAAGGACCCCAGGTCTTTTTAAAATTATCTGAACAACCTCTAGAACTATACTTAATTTTTTCTAAATAAAGGACAGAAAGAAAGAAAGGTACTTTTATTAATCCCCAGGGGGGAAATTACATTTTTTCACTCATGCTATTTTTGGACATGCTGCACAATCTGTTTTTTCTTGGTATATACATACAAATGCACACACATGCAGTGAACATGCTTAGGGAGAGATGTCAGAGTGAGGATACTGCCGTCAACCAGTGCACCCCGAGCAGTTGGGGGTTCTGTGCCTTGCTCAAGGGCACCTCGGCAGTGCCCAGGCAAGTGAACCAGCACCTCTCCAGCCACCAGTCCACTTGTCAAACTTCGTCCATACTCGGACTCAAACCGGCGACCCTTCGGTTCCCAAGCCAAGTCCCCTATGGACTGAGCTACTGCTGCCCCAAGGAAGGACATTAGGTATTGTAGCCAGGAATTTTCAGATGGCGGTTTAGGATCCTTCCATTGTAGAAGAATGCGTCTGCGGGCCACAAGAGAAGCAAAAGCAATGATATTTGTTAGTGTGATGATTAATGTGAATTCTAAACTCTGTCCTCCTCGTCTCTCCTCCCCTGTGTTCAGACATTCCTGAATATGTTTGTGGACAGTACCCAGGATGCTCGCAGACGCTCCGTCAACGAAGACGATAACCCGCCCTCGCCGGTGGACGTGATGGAAAGTCTGATCAACCATTTACAAGCTCCACAGCCGCCGCCGACGATGAGAGGAGCAGGGGGAGGCGTTTACCCTCCTCTCACTTCACCGCCTCCGAACTACCACGCTAACGTAACTCCATCACAATCTATGATGCCCATCCAGTCGCCAGGTAACAACAGCAACTTTGCCTCACGGTGTTTGTCTCGGTGTGTGTGAGTGAGCAGTGTCGAGCATTTCAAGCTAACACACAGGATTATAACCGACAAATAGTTGTTTTTGATAACACCATACTGCTGTCATCCACCGCCCTGCTCAGTTGCAAGAGTTAATGTAAACGCCAAAAAAAGAAAGAGGTAAAGCAACCATGTGTGCCCGTTTTGATTTCTGTGAAACCATGAGATCAGCTTTGTTTCTCATGCAACATACACACGCCTCACAGCAGAGAGGGAACAAAGCATGCATTTAGTCCTGCTCCTTCCATTCCTCTCCATCTCAGCCCGCCAGCCTCAGACTGCAGCCCTTCCGCCCTGCTCGGGAGTGTGTGTGCGCGTGTGTGTGTGTGTGTGTACATGAGCGAGTCTGTGCCTGCGTGTGCAAAGCGAACTTGTCAACCTCAGAGTCTGACGAGCCATTTGGTGTGTGTGTGTGTGTGTGTGTGCAGGGAACATCCATGCCTCTGGCTCCCCTAGTGGAGCTCTGAGGGCACCCTCTCCTTTTGGGCCCACCCCGTCTCCGTCTTCTCTGGGCATAGCGATGGGTCAGACCAGCTTTGCCAGTCCCCACGGTAAGCAGCAGGGTGGTGGTAAACGCTGGTCTGTCGGGCACGAGTGGGATCAGACTAAACCTAACATCTTTACAGGGCACTTTGAGGCTGCAGAACATCAGCAAGTATAGGACCAAGTGGTTGTAGATAGTTGGGCACACAATGGTATATTCATGTCACTGTTTTCTACTGTGATGATTCTAAGTCTGTTTGTTTCTCATCGCTGTCTTCTCTCCTGTACCTCAGGTGCTCTGGATCCCAGCTCTCCATATGCCATGGTGTCTCCCAGCCACAGGGGTCAGTGGCCGGGCTCACCCCAGGTCTCAGGGCCTTCTCCTGGGGCAAGGATCCATGGGATGTCCCCTGGTAATCCATCACTGCACTCGCCTATCCCCGACCCTCATTCTCCTCGTGCTGGGACCAGTGAGTAATGCTTTCTCAATGTAGCCTCACATTATCATTAAAACACACACATAAACAGAATTTGGAAGTTAAACCTAAAGATTTATTTCAAGTGAACAAGAAAACAGGGCTGCACATCAGGTTGTTTCAGCACTGACAGCAGGATGTGCCTGTGTGTGATGGTGGGGTTGAAAAGTGAGTTGTTATGGTCCTGTCACACCTTGACGCTTTAGCCAGCGTTTTCCCGACGTGTCAAAATGCCTCTAACGCTGACATACGCTGATGTTTCTTTCAATTTTGGGCGTAAACATACCGTATTCTAGGGATGCACCAATAATTCGGACACCGACTTTTATCACCAAAACAACACGGCCGAAACAGAATGTTGTGATGACGCAAGCAAAAACCGCAGCCAGTACGCGCTCGTCTGGATAAGGGCCAACATGTCTGCATCCGTTCTTCCTTTAATTGCAGCACTAAAGCGTCTTCTAAGCAAAGAGGTTGACACTTCATCACGACTGTACTTGATCCACGTTATAAAGATCATTACTTGGATGTGGGAATAAAGCAGCGAGCTCGAGAAATGATCCAGGCCGCGATGGATACAGAGAACCTGCTTGGAGACCGAGAAGCGCACAGCGCAGGAGAAGGAGAACAGAGCAGAAAAAAGGACTTGTCTCTCTGAACCAGATGAGTGGCATGCACTTTCAATGAGATCCTTGATTTTAGTGAGGTCAGTACACAGTCAGAGCCATAAATTTAATGGTAGGGGAGACCGGGGACAGTTGTAACATTTTTGATGTTTCTGTTTGTAACTTTGAGCTCTTTTAGCCCAGTGAGTTCAAACTGCTACACAAACTAGCTTCAAGTGTTTGCTAATAAATGGCCTAGAACATGCCTGTGCAACACAAACAGAAAATGCATGGCTTAAACTCAAATCCAAGGAGTGAAATGTTACAACTGTCCCCGGTCTACCTACTAATAATTGGCATAATAATTTATTTTGGTGTTTCGGTTTTCGGCCTTGGTTTCCAAATTTTCAGTTTTCGGTTTCGGCCAAGAATTTTCATTTCGGTGCCTCCCTAGCATATTCATAACTGATGCCCAACTATAGTCCACTTGTGCAAAGTGTGCGTCAGCTTAAAAACGCTGACGAAGTGTATAAAAATGCTGCCGCTCGTTAATGATAATGTATTAGATGCACTTGCATTGATGATTAAAAAACATTTGTGTTTTTAAAACTCTGCAGTCTCTCTTTGTGAGAACATGATGAGCCGTGGAGAGTGTCAGAGGAGTGAAACCAGCAGGAACACAGCCTCTGGTCTTTACAAGAAGTTACACTTATTGACTGCTCTTTCAAAAACGTCACATTTTGAACTTCATTGAATTCAACAACAGCAGCTTTATCGTTGAACACCAGCAGACTCCGACATGCTGCCTTCAGCTTCTGTTTCAGAGGCTCTGCTCTCTGACACTGAGTGAGGACTCCAAGGCTTCTTACACTCACACACACGCAGACACACAGCTGAACGTGTGTGAACGATGGCATAACTTACCTACAACTTATGGCAGGGGAATGCCGGACGTATGATCCATACACTGCATCCTTACTCGCCGTACTACGCCGTATACCAGCGTGCTTCAGTGTGCTTTTAACTTATAGAAAACTTACCTATAACTTATTCAACGTCTGCCAGCTGGCTAAATCGTCAAGGTGTGACAGGGCCATTAGGTAAATCAACAAATCAATGTTGCAGATTTGTATTTCATCTCTTTTCAAACTTGATTATTAAAGATATACGTTTTTATATTTCATAAACACAGCAGAGACAGACAGGTTGTTTAATAATGTTTATTTAGACACAAGTTGTTGTCCAAATTATATCTCCACCTGTCCGTCCTTCTCCATGTCAGTGCCTGTGTTTCTGGCACTTTAAGTTGAATTAAGGTCAGGGTTTGTTTTGAGCCTTTTTGAGGGCCCAAATATTATCATTTGAAGTTGTTGATTATAAACCAGTAGATCAAAAATATCTGGTCATATGTCCCATACTTATTTTTATCACAATGTTTGTTTTCACAGTGCCCTGCAGCAATAATAAATACATAACATCAGAAAACAATCATGGTACTCATCTCATGTTACACTGAGAAAATAAACCTTGCAGCGCTCTCTGGTGGGCAAACTGTTACATAAGCTCCATGCAATGTTTCTTAATCATCTTGAAATAATAAACACTAAGTTGCTATCCAGCTGCTTTGTCCTCATGATGACCGGAGTTCAAACGTGTCTGTCCCTTCTTTCTTTCTCTGTCTTTGATTCAGGTTCACAAGTCATGCCTTCCAGTATGCCTCCACCCCGCAAGCTACCTCAGCGCCCCTGGGCTGCCTCCATTCCTACCATCCTCACCCACAATGCCTTGCATGTGCTTCTGCTTCCCTCACCCACTCCCTGCCTGGTGCCGGGCCTGGCAGGAAGCTACCTCTGCTCGCCACTAGAGCGCTTTCTGGGTTCAGTGATCATGAGACGGCACTTACAGAGGATCATCCAACAGGAGGCTAATGTAAGTCAAAGATGTGGAGACATTTTCAAAGTGTATTTTAATTTCCTCTTAGTTTACATTTTGTTTTTCTGCTCTTCCTCTGACTTCATCCACTCTCTCCACTCTCCTCCAGTTATCGATTGTGAACTCTAACGAGCCGGGGGTGATCATGTTCAAGACGGACGTGCTGAAGTGCCGCGTAGCTCTCAACCCAAAGAACTATCAGACGCTGCAACTTAAAGTCACTCCGGAAAACACCGGTCCCTGGTCCCAGGACGAGCTTCAGGTGCTGGAGAAGTTCTTCGAGACTCGGGTAAGAATGCAGCATCCGATTAAAGCCTGATAGTTGTAGAACTCCAACACAAAAATCTCAAGTACTCTTTGTTATTCTATTTTTAATCCATATTGTGTTAAACTCTTTCTAGGTTGCTGGTCCTCCCTTTAAATACAACACTCTGAATGCCTTCACAAAGCTGCTGGGTGCACCCACAAACATCCTGAGGGACTGTGTGCGCATCATGAAGCTTGAGCTGGTGGGTAGCTTTTTGTTTTATGCAAAGCAGTCTCTGATATAGGAAGGAGCAGGATCATTTAACACTTTGTGTACAAGTAGAATACATTTTGACATCAATCCTAAAACATTGAGTGATAAATGATTGTTCAAAATGACGGTTTAAACATGTTTCTGGAAGCATGATACATTTTTCCCTTACACAAGAAGGCCCTTTGAGTAGCCTCTGTGTTTTAAAGGCACTATCATATACAACATGTCTTCCTCTTGCAGTTCCCCGACCAGGCTGCACAGCTGAAGTGGAACGTGCAGTTCTGCCTCACCATCCCTCCCAGCGCCCCCCCGATCGCCCCTCCTGGAACCATCGCTGTGGTGCTCAAGTCCAAGATGCTCTTCTTCGTAAGTCTCAAGAACTCCTCAGCTTCATGTCTCCACAAACCACACACCTGTTCAGCCTCATTTGAACTGCACACGCCCACCTGACCCACCTGACCCTGTGTGTGTGTGTGTGTGTTTGCCTCACAGTTGCAGCTCACCCAGCGCATCCCAGTGCCCCAGGAACCCGTGAGCATCATCGTGCCCATCGTGTACGACATGGCGACTGGTCTCACACAGCAGGCCGACATTCCCAGACAGCACAGCTCGTCTGGGGCAGCAGCACTCATGGTGTCCAACATCCTCAAGAGGTTTAATGAACTGCACCCTGCCAGACCGGGTGAGACTTGCACTTTGAACTCTAAATCATTCACTGAAAGTTGTTATCAATATGTGTAAAAAATCATATTCAACAATGTCCAAAATTCAACATCACAGATGGATTCACTGAATCAACACGTGAGAGGAGATAAGCGCGAGTAGCAAAGACGTTTCAACACGGCTTTAAAATCCTTTTTAACTCAACAAGCCGTGGCAGAGATCGGCCGGTGTTTTGGTTTAATCCGCGACCCTGTTAACTGGAGACTTTCAGCCGGATGCATCCCTCATAAACGTCTTTAGACGATCATTAAATATCTGATGAGGATATTTTGAAATCTTCATAAAAATGAAACTAGTTTGCATTCCCTGGAACTCCCTCTGTGTTTCAACAGCTGTGTAAACTCCACAAACACTGACACGTTCAGCTGAAGGTCTCCAGTTTACAGGGTCACTTTTAAAACCGTAACACCGGGAGAGACACATTTACAGTACATCAAGAGAATCACAACTTCTTTTGAAAAGTACACACACATACAAAAAAGATAGAAGAGATAAAAACTAATGAAAGAAAGAGAAATCAAGTGAATCACAGATGTGTGTGATGTTATTGTGGACGACGGGTGGAATAAAAACATTGCGGTAAATCTACCAATCAGACACCTTCAGCATTAGAGGCCCCGCCCCCAGAAAGCCCCGGGACCTCTGAAAAGTTCTACCCCCCTAGCATGGGCTTTTTATGGAAGAGATTATCTACTCCTGAATTTAATTTAGACCCTAGGTTAAAAAGGTGCAGATATATAGCATAGTTTAACAGCACAAAATATGTATATTATTCTTCTGCAAGTGTTTTACATAATAGTTATTAATATTACAGTGAGTCTTTTTCTGCACTGATCAGTAACACAGGCTATCAAAGCAGCTTCTAAAAGACTTAACTATGTTACTACTGCACAGTATGCTGCATGCACAACTGTTATATCTTTGGTAACACTCTTACAGTCTTTGTGCCCATACCCAAATGTCCTCTGGGCTGACATTCAGCACAACATCCCTCTCTGTTTTGTCATTTTGCTTAATTGTATTAGCTTGAATGTTCAGTTTTGCCTCCTGTCCTCACTCCAAACCGTCCTCCTAAACCTTGTTATTTCTTGTGTGTCTTTCAGGTGAGTGTACGATATTTGCTTCTGTTCACGAGCTGATGGCCAACCTCTCCTTACCCCCCGGCACCCGTCAGTAGAAACAGATTCAGAGCCATAAAAACAACCAAACTTGGAGTCTCTTTGAGGCTGAGGAGCTAACAGACTGTGGACTCAAGATGTCAAAATCAAGCATGTGTTCTCACTGCTGCAGACCCTGGACCTTTGACCTGTTGTATAATTTCTGAAGGGAGTAACATGTACAGCTGTGGACATCTGTCTCTATTCTTGATGGAAGCCACGCACTGATTTTTGCCTAGAAGGTTGATCTTTGGGGTCATTTCATGCAAAAGGATATAAATGTTATTTTTTCCTCCAGGTGCACTTGTAAACAAGATTATCTATTGAATTTAAGGTTGTTTACAAAATGATGTACATTGCTGTATATTTGAGTATTGAAAAGAATCAGGTGAGTTAGATTTTTGCTAGAGAATGTCTTTTGTTTTGTTTTGTTTTTATAACGCCAGACTGATATTATTGTAGTATCAGGAGATATATTCCTTAGCACACTGTTTAAATGTTTCTTTGCCTCGACTTTGTCTGCATTTTTATTTCAAACTCTCACTTTGAATACTGGAAAACTGCAACAAACTTTATATGCCACTTGTATTTTATTAAGAGTCCGATTTGAAACAACCTGCCTGACTTTGCTATTTAATAAACCAAGCCTAGAGTTGGTTTGTGCTTTGAGGATCTTCTGCTGCGAGTACTAAAAGTGTTATAAACAAGTCATTAGTAAAAGTAGCATTAACAAATGTTCTTTGACTCAAAAAAAATACAGAGGTTTTTGCATAAAGTATACTTAAGATTGATAGAATTATATGAAGAAGCCCATTCTAGAGGGTTAGTTTATCATTGCTATTATTATACAGGGACAGTTCTTTCTTTTTTTAACAACCTTTTTATTGGGTTTTACTTTTAACAGAGGGTGGAATCAAAATTAATGTAGAAAAATACAAGTACATAAATACAAAAAGAAACAGCCCCACCCCAACCCACCTGTTCAGATCCGGTCCTTAGATCCTTTAACAAGAGTGCCTGATTCAGTGCAAATAAAAAGACATTTTGGGAAAATGAATAGATAAGTGCTTAGGAAAAAATGAGTTAAAACAAATAAAATACATTTATGGGAGTCAGTTGAGATAATACAGATTGTCAAAAAACAATTAAAAAAAAGAACAATACAAAGCAAAAAAAAAACACTGATGCAGAGAGTGAAAATGGAGTATTCCGCTCTACAGGGACAGTTCTTGCGTTTCATCTCCTTTTGACTGATTCTGTCTTGAACTTCTTGACTTTTTCAATCAAGTCTAAATTCATTAGCAGCCCAGATATGAACTACTGTTTGAAAATCCACCCTTTCAAACTAAAACTACTACAAGTGTCTCGGTGATGCGGGTTAAGGAGGAGCAAGCTTGCTACTGTTATAGAATTTTTGAGGATTATTTTAGTCTCTTAATGTGACAGACAAGTAACTCTATATGCAGCAAAATCAACACAGAGAGCTCCATTATCAACATCGTCTTATAATACTTTTGAAAGCACTACATTTTGTAAAGGACTATTCTTTAAACGTTGACATCTCGACAATAAGAGCTGATATATTTGAACTTTATGATAAGGTGCCCAAACTATAAATGCTCAACATGTTCAAAATGATAACTTCAGCACCACCACGTGGTCAGTTGGATGAAAACACATGAGCTGATAAATTTAAGAAAGCCTCCTTGGATGATGCTGATTCTTTGCTGTGCAGGCTAACTCAAAGGTCCATCACTTTTTATATCTCAGAAATCAGAATTACTTTATTTATCCTGGGGGAAATTCAGTCATTAAAGTTGCTCCTATACACAGTAAGTATGAATATCAAATAATATTAATAGAAGAAGTAATTCATAAGATTTAAATACAAATACAATGAAATAATGATAAAAGTATGTACAGAAGACAAAAAAATGTATATTTTTCAAAATATGCAACATCAGTTCACATTTATAACTCAAATTTTAGTCTTTACTAGACTTCTATCAAAGTAGACACAAGTAATATTTGCAAGTGATTTGATAATTGATATCACTGCTGCAAGAAATCAGCATCAATGGGCATGAGCAGTGGGCTGTGGTTGAAGTGGAATCCAGGCCTGATGGTGTAAGCTATGATGAATAAGGCAGCACTTTTACCAGGTATATACAATCAATCAATCAAGCTTTATTTATACAGCTCCTTTCATACAAGTCAAATGCGACCCAAAGTGCTTTACAGCGATTGAAAACAAGTAGGAAGCAGAAATGAAATAATGGCAAGACATATTAAAATAATAAAAATGGATTTTAAATAGGGAGTGATGCACTCCAACAACAATAAAATATGTGTAATTAAAATAAATTAAAGCGTCAAATTAATATTAAGAATATAAATAGTTAAAGGCACTATGAGGAGTTTTTCACCAGCTGAGAAACAGACTGAAACCAACATTGATGCCTCTTTATGACCTTCAAAAGCAAACAAAACCATAAACAACAACACTGATACCTTCTCTGTTGTCATTTTTAATCCCTTAAACCACTCTGAGGGGGTAGGTGTCAGACCACATGATTGACATTTGGCTTTAGAAACACTCTTTTTCGTCTGTTTTCATGGCAAATAATCACATTGAGTGATAAATATAAATGTTAAAAGACAGCAGGTGAGGTTTTTGTTGAAAACACTACGTTTGCATGTACAGAACAAGAGATAAGAGGTATCACTTTGTCCACAATGGGGCGCCAAAATTGATATAAATCCAAAGTTCCTCACAGCAGCTTTAAAATAAATAGATTTAAAAAGGGGTAAGGATAAGAGTTGAAAATCAAATTAAGGCTAAAAATGTAAAAAAAAACTGAGTAGATTAATTAAAATAAATGAATAAATAATAAAAATAAAAATAAGGTAAACAGTTAAAATTAGTAAAATAATAAAGCAACATTTAAATCAGTATAACTGTAAAAAGTAAGTAATGAAATTGTAAATAAATATGTTTTTAGTTTACGTTTAAAAGTCTCAATATCTCTATAAGTTCCTACAATATATGTAGAAAGAGGGATTGATTTCAAACTAAATCAGATCATTACTTAATTGTGATATAAATCTGTCTTTATTTAAAAGTACAAAGCATCCTCTTAGTTAAAAAGACCAATATCTCCTGGATGTACTGATAATAAGGGTAAAAAAAACACCATGTACAGTACTTGATTGAATATATGGTGTTACCTAACATCACTTGGACTGTGTTTATTAGTGGACAGCATCTTTTCTTTGAGGCTGCATCCTCCCCAGGTGATGATGCTGAGATCTCCATCCCAAAGCATGACATCATTCGCGCTCAGTTTGTGAATGTGGAAGAAGAGGGGGGCGTTCAATACTGCAAATCACAGACTGTGGTTGCACGGCTGTTGTTGCAAAGGGCGTGGGCATTGTTTTATTTCATACTTCAGTCTTTTCCACACAGCGAGCCTTCATGGATCTCCCGGGGTAATGGGATATATATTCTCCACCACCTCGCTGCTGTGCGTGAGCATCGTCACCTGCTTGAAATCGACGAATAACGGATGATTCTCGGTGTTTATTCAGCCTGCAGGAGCGACTGGTACTCGAACGCACCACTTGCGGTAGATAGACCGTATAAAATGCCTTGAAATTCAAATGGATGATAAAAAAAATCTGTATAAGGATATCTCCTTTAGCATTCACGCGCCTTATATGGCTTTGATCAGCTGTATATATTTAGGAGAATAGTTTGATGATCAGTCAGAGAGATGGCAGTGAGCATAACAGAGCCGCTCTGCCTGCCTTGCGTTTATCATGCAGCCTTTAAAGGTAAGTTTCCCACTCCTATTTCCCAGTCTGTGATAAATCTTTGTTGATGAATTTCCTCTGTTTGAATGAAATTGCATCTTGGGAGGAGTGCACCCTGCAGGAACTGTCCCTGACCCCTCCCCTTCTTTCCTTATTAGTATCCCCTCCTCCCTTGAACCTGTGTGATTCATAGATGCTGCATTAGATGACATAATGCATGTTGTTTCATAGCCTGCAGTGGTGTGTCTGTGTTGTGTGTCTGTGTTTATGAAGGGGGTAAAATGGAGGGAAAAAAAGAGAGGGTGGAGATGTGAGACTGATTTGGTTGCTGTGTGGTCAGTGGAGCTACAGGTGAAGAGACCTCTGATGCCGGTCCAGCTGAGTCCAGAGCAGGTGGGCCTGGAGATGTTGTGTCTGTGTGGGCAGCTGGATCTCCTCATCAGGGCACAGATGCAGCAGGTAGACACAGCTGAACACAGCATGCTGACTAAGCTCTCATTTATCTCCAGTTTTTATCAGTCAAAGTGTTAGGTTACTGTGGTGGCTCTGAAGGCCAATAGCAATACATATTTCAAAAGCGCAAAATACATTTCACTAAACACAAATACATTTCACCAAACACAAATACATTTCACAGAACAAAATAAACATTTCACTAAACACAAATACATTTCACCAAACACAAATACATTTCACCAAACACAAATACATTTCACAAAACAAAAAATACATTTCACCAAAACAAAAAATACATTTCACAGAACAAAATAAACATTTCACCAAACACAAATACATTTCACCAAACACAAATACATTTCACCAAACACAAATACATTTCACAAAACAAAAAATACATTTCACAAAACAAAAAATACATTTCACAGAACAAAATAAACATTTCACCAAACACAAATACATTTCACAGAACAAAAATAAATTTCACAGAACAAAATAAACATTTCACCAAACACAAATACATTTCACAAAACAAAAAATATATTTCACAGAACAAAATAAACATTTCACCAAACACAAATACATTTCACAGAACAAAAATAAATTTCATAGAACATAAATAAATTTCATAGAACAAAAATAAATTTCATAGAACAAAAATAAATTTTATAGAACAAAAATAAATTTCACAGAACAAAAATTCATTTCAGAGAACAGAAAACATATTTAAAAAAACACAGAAAAATGTCACCAAATACATTTCACAGAACAACAATGCATTTTAAAGAACAAAAATAAATTTCACAGAACAAAAATACATTTCACCAAACAAATACATTTCACCAAACACAAATACATTTCACAGAACAAAAATAAATTTCACAGAACAAAAATACATTTCATGGAACACAAAATACATTTCACAAAACACAAAAACATTTCAAAGATCACAAAATATATTTGCTGAATCCAGAAAAGGTAGCGCCATGGTACAGACCCAAATCTGTCCAGCATCAGTCATTTCCATTTCCTTCATTTTGTGATCTCTGAAATGTATTTGTGTTTTGTGAAATGTATTTTTGTTTTGTGAAATGTATTTGTGTTTTGTGAAATGTGTATGTGTTTTGTGAAATGTATTTGTGTTTTGTGAAATATATGTGTGTTTTGTGATTTTTTTTGTGTTTTGTGAAATATATTTTGCGCTTCTAAAATATTTATTACTATTGGCCTTCAGGACCACCGTAAGTTACAACTAAACCTAAGGCAGATAATAGTGTTGGAAATTGGGATGGACAAATAACAATGTCTTGAGATTCTAAATGATAAAAAGTTCTGAGAAATATTCCTCAGATTTATAGTTCCAGCCCTAAATTAGATAAGCCAATGCCTTTAAACTGGTTTCACGCCTGCGCGCTGTCTGACTTTCTGAATGTAAGTATTTAATATACTTTGTTTGCATGCTGCTCCTCTATTCTCTGACTTTTTCTGGTTTATGTGTTCCAGTTCCAGGAGCAGTTAGGACAAGGCTGCAGCCCAGAGGAGTCAGACACTTTCCAGACTCAAGGTCAGTGTTAGAAAGCATCTAAGTGTTTCATTTGACGTGTTCACCTCTCACATATTTGATTTTTACTTGTGACATTTATTCAAGGATCAGATATTCTTGACCAGATGCTGCAGTGCCTTGAACACCTACCAAAGCCTATGCCACAGCTAGAGGTATCACAGCCAACAATGCTGTCCAAATAAAACAAGAACCGGATGTATTTATTTAAAGAAAGAAGGGAATTAACTGTATATCTTTGTTTCAACAGGACTACCTGGACCTGACGGGTCTCTCAGTAATGTTTCCTCGGGTGGAGGTGTTTCTCATTCAAGGCAGCCCGGTGGAGATGCTGGAGAGGCCGCCAATGGATGGTAAGAGATCCTGTTAGGAAGGTTAAAACTGTGTCCATAGAAGAATAAAATCTACTGAGCCATCCTGTGATTTACGAATCTGAGTATGGACGTCCAATACAAATATTGCTTGTAGCATGTATTGTGATCATAACTAATGTAACTTGCAAATAATAGTTAAATGATACATAATTAAAGCCTCACAGGGGGAATTATTCTGCAGAATCACTGCTTTCACTTTGTTGATTTTGGTGTATTTTGCTAAGTGTAACAACTGATTTTGCATGTACAGTTTTATCATGAATCCTTCTGATTGTACTTTTATTTCAAACTTTCACTTTTAATTAAGTATATCCTTCACTTTGTAATTGCAAAGTTTCTTCAAGTAAAGAAAGACTGATAAACTGATGCTTCTTTTGCAGAATACTTCTTCCACATAGCCAGACTGAACCAGCTCCTGGTGCTGAGTCAACAGCTAGAAGAAGATATCCGACATCTTGGAAGTCATAAATACATCGCCCACCAGCTCTCAGTCATATATGTGAGAACACAGACATTATTTTTTAACCTCTACCATCAGTTTCGTGCCTTTGACTGTCTCTCATTCTTGCAGCAAGTGGTCAGCTCTTTCAGAGGGATTCAGGCTTTCTCTGACATAAAGAAAGACATTGAGGCCAACTTCAAACAGATGAAACAGTGTCTGGTGGCCGAGGAAGGCTCCAGGCATGAACCTCAGCTGGCTGCTCACTACATCAACTGGTGAGTCAAAATCGAAATGTCATGGAAATGCAGAGATATCGATAAATAACTCTGTGCTCTTCCTCCTGCAGGATATTAGAGATAACTCAAATCTTAACATCCACGGTGTTGTCTCTACCGGAGGAGCTGACAGATGACATTCACCAGGCCGTGACCTTCGTGTCTCAGTATCTGTCCTGACTGAGTGACCCTGAAAAACGCCTCTGTGTCTATGAACCTATGAACCCTAATGTTTTGATGCACCAGGTTTCTCCAGGAGTACCCTGCTCCTACATGAACTGAGTTAGTAACGACTGTGAAAAGGTGCTACAACATTTTATGAACCTGATTCATGTTGGGATTTGAGAGCCTACTTTATTTACAACTCATGTAGGTTTTTATAATGTCCTCATGTATGCTGTTTGGAGATGAATGTAAACCTGGTGAATCCCTCCTTGCACTACTGGTATAACTACTGTTATGAATTCCTTTTATACTTAAAGTGGAAAAGTAAAGTTAAATGCAATAGAGATATGTGTCTCCTCTGTCCCTGTTATGGTTGTGTGTACATCCTCACTTCAGAAAGTTGTTGAAAAGTTCTCTTATGCAGGAATAGACCTGACAAAATGATTTACTGGTCTTATTGTAACGCCATAACTCGTTTGAGTATCTCTTCAGAAATGTTAAACTTCAACAGCATTAACTAGAAACTTGATTTAATCATACTTCAGGGCTGTGGGGAAGAAAGAGCATCGTGATGCCTTTAATGACCCTTCATCAACATAGGACAACAGCACATCGAACTCATATGACACCTTTACTTCAACTCAAAACCACATCACCCTGAGCAACCTTAAAGAGGCAGTGCAATATATAAAAACAAGTATTTTGAACTTCATTAAAGAACTCAATGATAAAAATAAAATTAGAATTAAATAAGGACTATTTGGCGACACTTAAAATAAATTAGACCAAAATAAATCTCATCTTACATTCTCTTATATCTATATGTTTCCCCACCTGCAAAATACTGTTTACTTTCCTTCTGCTTTAATTTATCACATTTTAAGTTAATAGTTCTGCACCAAAGCACTGAGACAAGTTGTTGTATAAACTAACTTGGCAATAGATAGTTAAATTCAGTTCAGTTCAATTTAAAGGGCTTTAATGGATTGGAAAACACTTATTTCCATTGCCAAAACAAGTGTTAAGATACATAACATTAAATTAAGTAAAATGATTAATGATTAAGAAGATCAGGATAAAAGAGTTAATAGAGCAGTGCAAGATTGCAGCATTATTGTCATTTTTTTCCCAACATTGTTTTTATTGATTTTCAACAACTTTAGACTTCCTTTTCTAATCATTCATACACATATCTTCACGTATATGTGCATAAATACAATACAGAACACACACACAAAATCCCAGGTGCACTAAGAAAGGACATAGAGGACTAAGCACCATATATATATATATATATATATATATATATATATATATATATATATATATATATATATATATATATATATATATATATATATATATGTATACACACACACATATACATACACATGTACCCACACACACATACACAAACAAATAAATAGAATAAAAGATAACAATAAATAAATACAAGTTCGTAAAAAAAAAAAAGTATGAAATTGAAAGAAAATAGAATAAATGAATAATAAGAAGGAATACAGTTCTTGTACTGTGTCAGTAGTTTTAGTTGGGGAGTGTTGAAGGTGATATATCATTATTGTCATTAAATAACATAAGATAAGTTGTTTAACTTAAAAAAAATACTAACTGAAATAGTTGATTTGACCCTATAAAATAGATGAGAGCAAACTTATGATAAAAAATATGGAAAATGTTGACTTAGCAGTTCAAATTTTAAACACAGATAGAGTGGTAACTACATAAGCATATGACATTCTTTAATGCTAAACATGTATTTACAAATGTATGAAGAGTTCATTTGCCAAAACAGATAACTCTCTTTTAATTTTTTTTTTTTAAATGTTTCAAAAAACATTTTTTCTATAACTAGCTGTATTATCAATCAACTGAAGTTGGGTTGCTTTGACTAAGTCAAAAATGACTTTACTAATTAAAGGTGTTTTAAAAATGTAACTATGTTAAAAGTAAATGTGTTTTTTGAAAATGTAGTTATCTGTTTTTGCAAATGAACTCTTCGTATGTTCTTTGTGTTTGTCTTTATACAAAGTTTGTCAATAATGAATGTGCAGGAATACACTGTTGAGATTATGGATCTGATGTTATGAGTGAATGGCGCCCCCTGCTGGTCAGTTCACGCGTGTATTCAATTTAGAAAATACCACAACAGCTCCCTCCTGAATTAAACTATCGTGCTGCTGAGAGAGTGAACAGAAGGAGCTGAGTAGAGACGTTTTAACACCAGACTGACATCAGGAAAAGAGACATATGACATGTTGTATTATTGTTTATTCTTTATAGATGACTGACGCACTTTGTTCTGGTTCACATGTGCAGCTTAGCTCATGTCTCAGACCTTTAAAGCCGAGTTTCCAACAGATGTTTCCAGCTGCTGAGGTCTTCAGAAAACCACCCGGACACGTTCTGTCTGTCACAGCCGTCAGGGGGCGGGACCGAACAGTGAGTGACGTATGAAAACAGCCAATCACTGACGTGCATTTTTGCGCGTCAGCCAATCAGTGCGGGTTAGGCTGTCCGGGCAACTTGACTGTGAGAGCTGTGGGAAAAGAAGGAGGATGTTCGGGTTATTAGGAGACTTTTATGAATCTGACAGTCTTAAGGTTTATAAAAACACATCAATGGAGACAAGGAGAGGATTACTAAAGGTTCACAAGGTGAGTTTGAAAAGTTAAAGAAAGGGCGTGCTGTTTGTTTACCTGTCAGGAAGGTTTATCTTTGTTGCATTGAACACACCATAGCACTACCTAATGTAAATATTAGTTATAGTTGAGTTATTCAAACAACATGTGTGTTATTAAACAGAGCTGGGAGATAGTGGAGTGTTATTGTGGAAGCCTCTCTCCGCTATGAGGTCCTGCACTCTTATTCTGTCCTTAAGCAACCCTTAAATTCCCACCTGTCCTACCTGTGCAATGCTGCAGGAGATTAATTCATGCAACAGTCATTGCTGTGACAGGGTTGTTATTGGACATATGTCTGCGATTATTGCAACTTACTCTGTCTATGGAAATTTAGGAATCACATTGTTGAAAGTATTCATGCTTTGTGGGGAAATATCTGTCCAGATGCAGACACACACACCTGAGCGCTGTGCGTAAAGACCTGGAGGAGATGATACCAGAGCCCTCTGCTGCAGCTGCATCTGCATCCAGGTCCTCAGAGCAGAAGTAAGCATCCTTAAGGGCTATTTTACTTTATTTTACTTCCTATGCATGCATTCTGATTGTATGTTTTATTTGACTTCCTAGTAATGATGGGGCAAACTCGTCTGGAGCTGTCAATCATTCAGAGGATGACTCTGGGAATGAAAACAGACAGAAGAGTGTGGTAGGTGTTTTTATATGGATCATTTAGCATGCAGTGTGTCCTCCAGGACTCATCAATAGTATTAGTATTAGTAGAAAGTATGCATACAGCAATGCACACACCTTTGATGACCTTTTTTTTCCATAAGGCAAGTTTATTTATAAAGCACCATTCATACAAATAGCAATTCAAAGTGCTTTACAGAGTTAAAAACAAAAAACAGAACAGTAACAATCAACAAAAACACAGCAAACGCTTCAAACATTACAATTTTATATGCGGCCAGTTATGTTTGATCTACTCTCTCTCTCTCTGTGTACTTATGTAACTTAACGTAGGCCTACATAGTAAACAGTGTTGGATCTTATTATTTATTTAAATTAGGAGGGATTATTCTAAATAATCAGCCCCCTCACTGCTCTGAAGTCCGTAACTTGCAGTCTTACTGTCCCGCCGGACACAGAATCACAACTGATCTAGTCTTAACTGAAATGAACCTTTAATTATTCGATCCATCTCAGAACTTCTTCCCAAGGATTAAAACTCACACATTGAATCTTTTCTGTGTCGAGTCGCAGCCCGAAGCTGGCTCAGACCTCTTGAAACCCCCCCAGGGTGCCCGTATGCCCAACATTTAATTGTAGATCCAATATCAGGTTCATTCCATAATGCCATACCTTGTCAGAAAATATCCAATTTAAACATTTAATCCTTAACATAAAGATCTGACATCAAAGTTTGAAAAGACATAGGTGAAAATTATACAGATAAATACAAATATTTTACTTTTACATATTTGATGTGTGGAGAAATGGCTTTGCAATATTTAATCCAGAAAAAGTGGGTGGGGCCTAAAGTATTTGCAGACTTTTAACTTTTTAATTTTTCAGGGAGAGTTCACGTTAATTTTCCTGAAGAGACTTAGTTTAAGTTGTTTATTGTGAAACCCCAACCAAAGTGGATTCTCTCACACTGAAAATAAGATTTAAAAAATATAGTTTCTGTCATTTTACAGACAAAACATTTATTACAACAGAGAAAATAATTACTGTAACTGTAGCTTGAACGTAGCCTATTTTACAATTTTTGTGGTGGAAAAAGAAAGGTTGTCTGTTTCTACATATGTTCAAAGCTGTTTCAGTTGATGTTCCAGAAGTGTGGCAAATGTGTTAGGGCTCAAGTGTACGAGTGTAATGTCTGCTTTGCTTTAAGTTGCACTGTAATCACTGAGGAGCTTCCATTCACAAATTTCAATCTGGCTTTTAGAGGATGCAGCACACTGGTGTAAAATCATACCTGAATTTGAATCATTATCTCACCCCACAGAGGCGAAGGAAAAGAACTCACAAACCCTCTGAGAATGTCAAAAGCAAAAGTGCCAAAGCCAGCCGCAGCAGTGTCAGCAGAGCGCGAGGCCGCAAACAGAAACATGTGGAGGCTGTCACGCTGTTCGAGGTCATCACTATGGGCAGGAGTGCCATGCAGGTATGATGTCGGATATGTTCTGGTACAAGTTATGAGACATCAAACACATAATCTGACTCCTGTGTGATGTGTGACCAGGCGGTGATTGATGACTGGATTGAGGCTTATGTGACGGACAGAGACTCCTCTCTACTCGATCTCATCAGCTTCTTCATCCAGTGCTGTGGATGCAAAGGTGAGGGTGAAACACACACACACACACACACACACACACACACACACACACACACACACACACACACACACACACACACACACACACACACACAATTCATAACCAGAATAAAAACCAAAGCCTTACTTGTCCCTTCCTGTCTCTCTCAGGTGTGGTCACAGCAGAGATGTGTCAGAACAAAGAGGACAGTGATGTCATGAGTAAGATGGTGGAGGAGCTCGATGAGGTCAGTTTTTCTTCTCTTGTCTTTGATTCAGTTTTGATTCATGGAACTAAAACTGTTCTACTATGTGTGTTTCAGGTGGCAGGTCTGCAGTATAAGAAGTTTCTGGCCTTTCCATGGATCCTCACAGTCACATGGCCCATGGATACGGTCAGTGCTTTGGGGATTTACCCTGAAATCATCTTATACTTGTTGTGTCTTGTGTTCGTTGTCTTATGTTGGAGGAAAAGAAAATAGGAACACTTTATTTATAAAGCACCTTTTGCAAAACAGTTACAAAGTGCATGACTGTAAACAAAAATAGCCCATTTAAAAAACACACAAAGAATAAACAAACAAAGAGCCATTAAAATTTAACATATTATAGCACACAGAGAAGATACAGACTATAGGGAGATACAGAAACATGATAAAACACATAAAGAAAAGGTAGTTTTGAAGAGGTGGAATTCTTAAAGTGATTTGAAGAAGGCAGACTTTGCAGCCCTGATCTTCTCAGGCAGATCATAACAAAGTTTCAGGCTCAAGTTACTTTGTTGGTACCTGTAGGTACAATGTTGAAATCCAGTTTGGCACCCAGTTACAGATCAACAGTAACATGAAACAACACAATAAAATATGACTGTTTCTTTGTAGCTGTTTCTAATGTCTGAAAGCATGGCAAAGATGTTCAGTGAGTGGTGTATTTGACTCTGCAGGATGAGATTTTTTGTGAGGACACACTTATTTGGAATGTAGGACAAAATCAGCAAACACCACTTTGTCCACAGGAGGCACCAAAATCAACACAAACTGAAAGTCCTTCAGAGGAACTTTGAATTAATATTGTACATGAAATACAAAGACAACAAAATAAAGTGACAAAACTGCAACAAAACAGAAGAAGGCAATGAGAGACAGAGGGGAACTTCTCAGCTCCAGGGTTATATGATAACACATTATATGGAGCAGTCAGTCATGGCAGACGAGAAGTTTACCATAATAGAAAGTGTTGCCATATCTTATAAAATCTTTTACTCTTAATCCTCAAGCAGTAAGTTGTTTTCTCCAAGGGAAAGAAGTCATTCATTTAAAAGAGTTAGAGGCCAATAGGAATGCTTACATTTGATTTGTATTTTAAAGCAATACAGTTTTTGGCAGTGATCTGCAAACTTTATGTAAATTAGATAGCATGGCTGCTTTTAAGGTTAGAATTTGTAAAGTTGCCCAGTAGACAAATCCCTGGGTGCATTGTGGAGATGACATCATGGATGCTAGAGATAGTGTCACACACTTCCTGCCAGAGCCTCAGACGTTTAGAGCATAGTTTGTGAAAGGTCACAGTCTGATGCAGAAAGTTAAATTGTACTTTTAAGAGTGACAAACTTCCATCCATCCATTATCTTGATCGCTTATCGGGGGGGCTGGAGCCAATCCCAGCTGATTTCGGCCAGAAGGGAGGGTACACCCTGGACAGGCCGCCAACCTATCACAGGGCTAACATGGAAAGATCAAAAAACCATCCAAGCACACACTCACACCTAAGGGCAATTTAGAGTGACCAATTAACCTGGAGAGAACCCACGCATGCAAGGGGAGAACATACATCCACACAGAAAGGCACCTGACCGACCGGGGACTCAAACCAGGAACCTCCTCAGTGTGAGACAATAGCGCTACCCACTGCAGCACCATGCAGCCAGGGACAAACTTAGTGTAAAAAAAAAGATTTGGGCCGAGCATTAAGCCTTGTTGCACCCCAAAATAAACCGCCCCTTGTAGCTGACCTGTCATCAACAACATCGACATAGAAACACCTTTCTTCCCAGAAGGACAAACACAGCTTAAGTTGTCTTTTTGTCGTGTGAATAACAGAGTCTTCATCTCTCAATTCTAGGACAGTATGGAGTATCCTCTGACACAGTCTGGACCGTACAGACGCTGGTTTCACTCTGAGTTCTGTGACTTCGTGTCAGTGCTCGTGACTCAGTGTCAGCACAGCGTCATATTCGACTGTTACCTGATGAACACCGTCATCTCACTGCTCACTGAGCTGTCCAACTCTTATGTACGGGCTTTCAGACACACCTGCACACTAGCAGGTAAGGAATTAAAAACAGTTACATACTGATATATGAAGAAGTGTAATAAACTAATCTGTGTTTTTGTTCTGAACATGCCTGATAAGCGGTGAAGCTGCTGAGCTCTCTGGTGGGTGTCGCTCTGAGTCTGAGCGTAGGCATCGAGAACAGTCAGAAACTGTCTGAGGTGCAGAAGACGAAGACGATGAGACAGAAAAGCACTCTGCAACTGGAGAGGATACAGAAGAAGATCACAGAGGTGAGATATGATTCATTTGGACTGTGTGGTGAGTAATGTAGAGTGTTGTTATCTCAGAGTGTAACACATCGAGTGACTTCTGTTTGTCTCTGCTGGTGTTTCTGTAGCTGCGGGAGAAGAGGACGGAGATAGAGAGCATGATGGACATCATCTTCAAAGGAATTTTTCTGAAGAGATATCGGTGAGTGTTTGAAGGACTGTGTTTCTCTCAGTGTGTTGGAGCTGATTGTGTGTGTGTTCCTCTGCAGTGATGTGCTACCAGAGATCCGCTCGATCTGCATGGAGGAGTTGGGTTTGTGGATGAAGCTCTACAGCTCTTCTTTTCTGAATGATAGCTACCTCAAATACATGGGCTGGATGATGCACGACAAGGTGAACATATCATGTGACGTAACACTATAATAGTTCTGATAAACTGTCTCCTCACTGACATGCACGTCGTCTTTCAGGTACCAGATGTTCGTCTCAAGTGTGTGCTAAGTCTTCAGGGTTTGTACGGAGATCCGGTGCTGCTCCCGAAACTTGACCTCTTCACCAGCCGCTTCAAGGTACACAACTCTGTTCTAGTTCAACAGACTGAGATCACAAGGGCTGCTAGAGCTTTGACTTTCTTTAGGTTTTTTAATAATAATAATAATAATAATAATACATTTGATTTATTACGCACTTTACATTCTGAACAAATCTCAAAGTCCTAGATGACATATTAAAAGGGCAGCAAAAAGACAATGCTCTCAGAGATACAACCAGATTGACCTTAAGGAAAATCATATTTGCAAGTTCAACTGCTGCAAAGAAGACCATAATACATTCCTGGTTCTCTACTGAACCTCAGTCTTTAAAACAGTGGTTTAATTACTTTGGAGATATCGCTCTCATAGAAAGGTCACTGGCTGTAATTCATAAGGCACGAGCATCCACTGTTGAGTCTTGGGATCTCCTTATTTATTCTCTTTTAAATGTAAAGCTATGACTGATGGGTTTTTTATTATTTTTTTATTATTAATATACAGAATATGAAACCTACACACATAAGCTACCTAATTGATGGATATGTCCTTTCAATCCTCTCCCTCCTCTATTTTATTTGTTATTTGTATTTATTATTTTTTATTCCAAATGTATGGATGATGGTGTGGCCTTGTGTCACTTCTCTTTAATTTACCTACTTGTTCTCTGTCATTATTTTTGATTTATATTATCTTTATAACACGGCATTGGTGACATGTAAATAGCTTGTTTGACGGCGATGTCATCTGCTGTGAAAAAATTCAATAAAAATTTTGATCACAAAAAAAAGGGCAGGAAAAATAAAAACAGGGAGCAAAATGCAGACACTTGTTAAAAATGAGTTAGTAGTTGAATAAGACAGGTAAAAAGCAGCAGGAAAGGTCAGATAAAAACTAGGGATGAAAACTAAACTAGAAATTGGGGAAATGCCCTCCGAAACAGAAAAGTTTTCAGTTCCTTTTTGAAGTAGTCTGTGGTCTGTGGTGCTCTCAGGTGGTCGGGGAGGGTATTCAACAGTCGCGGGGCAGTAGAGGAAAAAGGCCCGGTCTCCCATAGTGCGGAGTCTGGTTCGGGGGCAGTGGAGGCAGTTGGTGTTGTGGTGGTCTGTGGGTTTAACAGTTCTTTCAGGTATGTGGGGGCGTTTCCATTGCTGCACTGATGTGTCAGCAGAGAGATTTTGAAGTCGATCCTGTGTGAAACCGGGAGCCAGTGGAGTGAATGGCATGGATGGGTGTGATGTGTTCATGTTTACGCACTCTCATCAGGATCCTGGCTGTGCAGTTCTGTATGTGTTGCAGCCTTTGAAGGCTTTTGCCAGGGATCCAGATGAGAAGTGCATGGCAGTAATAAAGCCTGGAGGAGACAAAGGCATGGACCAGTTTTTCTGCATCAGGGAGAGAGAGTGAGGGGCGGAGTTTGGAGATATTTCTGAGGTGATAGAAGGAGGTTTAACAGATATTTTTTATGTTAACACAGCTTAATTCATATTTGTATCATAATGTATGCAAAAAACAATCTGACTGTTAGAGATCATCCTTATAGTGAGTTTCAGCTCCTTTTGATCATTCTCATCCTGCTCTGGATGGCTTTAGCAGCTTTTATAATGTAATTTCCAACCATCAAACTACAGCAGACATCTTCTGTTAGAGATAAAGAACACCATACAACCCGTATTACCCCACCATGCAATATCTTCTAAGCCCCATGCTGCAGAGTATCATACCACAGAATTTAAAGTGTAGCCCTCATGTGTGATCCTGCAGGACCGGATGATCTCCATGACACTGGATAAAGACAACGAGGTGGCGGTGCAGACTATGAAACTACTGGTGCTCATCTCTAAGTGAGTGACGAGCCTGTTTTGAGGTTCTGAAGAATTCAGTGTCAATTCAAACTTAATTTTAGAGTAAAGTAAAAGACACGATCAATTCTCATATTGAAGTTGAGCCTAAAATGTTCGTTCTCCTCAGAAACTCGGATGATGTTCTCAGCCTGGAGGACTACAAACAGCTGCTCCAGTTTGTTTACTCCTCACAGCGCCCTCTAGCGGCCACTGCAGGGGAGCTGCTATACTCACGGTAAGTTCATCTTCTTTGCGTATTCACAGAAAACTAGACCACAAAGTGAGTATTTGACTGGATTTGTTTGATCTCTGTCAGGCTGCTCAACACTGCATCCCCTGCATCTGAAACTCAGGATGATCCAAACGAGGAGGAGGAGGAACATAAACAACAAACATTTACCAGATTGAAGGCCCTGCTGCGGTTCTTCCAGGAGTCTCAGGTGATAATACTCTGCAAGACTTTATTCCCTTTGGTCACTTATGTTGTTTTTAATCAACACGTTAGACTAATGTGTGTCTTTTGTCTGTTTTCAGCTGCACAAGCATGTGGTGTACCTGGTGGACAGTCTGTGGGACTGTGGTGGAGCTCTGCTGAAGGACTGGCCCGCACTCACGTCTGTGCTGCTGCAGGATCCGCCCTCAGAGAGTCAGGGTAACTGTGATGTGTGAATTAACACAGTGATCAGCCTCTTTATGAGCTACTATGGAAAAGCAGACCATCACCTAGAAGATTGAGACTATCTTAATCATAACATCCAACCCTGTCAGTGTCCCTGATGAAGGAGTCTTTGTTTATATTTGTCCAGCATGTTATCACAGTGAGTTTAGAATACAGCGATTTGATGTTCAGGACAAGATCTGCAGAGAAATAAAGGCGAGGGTTTTGTCCTCAGGGTCACCGAAGTCAACAAAAAAAAGGAAAGTTCATCACAGGTGCTCTAAATCCAGCATAGTGTCAGGCCATGAAGCAAAGTTTAGCCCCCAGTACATCAACTCTTATCAGCTGACAGCTCAGCCGATTACCTTCTACACATCCAATTAGCAAATAACAAACATTGGTGTTACATTTAAACTACTTTAGCTTGTCTTCACTTACTGCTTTCTCTGCATCCCGCCTTCACCCAACCTCCTGCTTCTTATGCTGTGTCTAATCTTACCGGTATCATATGTATTGGCTCTGGTGCTTGATCTGTTGTGTACCCTGAGTCTATGCTGCTGCTCTTGCTGCTTTGGCATTCCACATATGCACATGGAAGGGCAGGGAACTCTCAGAATAGAGCCATACAGCCAAATCTGACTTATTGCATGTAAATAATAATCATTTTTGAATCAACTGCGTTTTTTAAAGAAGTAATGAGTGTATCATTAATTCTTTATCCACTCATATTTTTTGTGTCCATGTCTTGTTAGGAGGGTTTTTCACATCCTCTTCTTTTAGTCTTACCATATCTTTTGAAATAAAATATGAAGATATCTCTGGTGTCATATGCACTAAGTGTTCAGAATTTGTCCTTTAGTGTGTGTTTGTCTATGTGTGTGTGTGTGTGTGTCTGTAGGTCTAACTCAAGATGAAAACGCTGTACTTGTGGAGATCTTGGTCGCGTCTGTGCGTCAGACCTCAGAGGGACCAGTGCTGGCAGGGAGGAGCGGAGCCAAGAAGGTCAGAGGGAGATCCATTACTGTTTATTGATGAGGGGGAGTTATAACAGTCTTTCTGAACGTTTTTATTAGACTAGGCCAACACAGCACAAAACAACAATGCAGCCGTTAGACTCAGAGGCAGATATCGTGCACAAATATTTCATTAATACAATTTTTTCCCCAAATCTTTTAATTCAATTTTTGCAGACTGTACAAAATGATGTCACATAGGAATAAATCAGAGCATCTGCAAAGAATATTAATACATTTTTAAGAAAGATCCATAGTCTGAAATTAAAAACAAAACAAATAAATTTAAAAAAAAAAGTAAAAATGAAAAAAAAAAAAAAAAAAAGTAAAATCAATAAATCAAAATAGTTTTATAAATAGTAATTCGAACAACAATAGAAATACATATTTATAACAGTCTTTACTAAAGTAAAGGTACCATGATGGGCAATCAAAAGACATGCATTCAAAATCCTTCCAAGTAATAATACAGTATTAAGAGTATTAAGTCCAGCGTGTTAATGCTAGTTATAAAATGAAAATGTTAATATAGATGCATCATTGCTTCATCTTGTAGCCACTTGAAGTGGAGACACATTTACCTCGTGATACAGTCAGGGAGTCTCATCCAGTGGATGTCAACAGAAGGGGTCAGGTCCTTCAAGATGGTCACAAGAATGTGAATGACAATGAGAGTGGTCTGGAAAGTATTTGAGTAAAAGGAAGAAATGTTCTAGTTCGAAAATAAGTAGTTTTCTTATGAACTTGTAAAGCCTTAAAAAAACATTCTTGATTTTCCAGAAATGCTCTGAAAGCTTAAAGGAGGAAATGTCTCTAGTGTGGAAATGATAATCTCACACACCTAAAAGGAACAGTTTGTTGTGCTTTGTAAGCTTGTTTAAGTGTCAAGTAATATTCTATTAAGTAACTTGTGAAGTAAAATACAAGAGTGAAAAAGGTTCTTCAAAAAATTACTGTTTTCAGTACTGTTTTTTTTAATTATGCAATTTATAATTTTTTTGAAGTGTACACCAACAACAAAACATAACAGTATAAATCAGAATACAAGTCAAAACAAAGCAAAGCATAAAAATAATAAACATGACATCACCTGGATCAAGATTCATAACCAGAGAATAGCACCTCATAACATATGCTGCTAAAATTGGAAAGAGATCAACAGGAATCTGGCACCACGTCACAAACCCTCCTAAAAAAGGAAGAGGGCAGGAGACATCCTGTAAAAACAGAAGAAGGAAATAAAGATCCAGTGTTTATTAGATGATTCAGTTCTGTTTATAAATCTGATCATTACCGTATGATATCACATGTTATATGAATCTCTGTATGTCTTCACATTTCAGGTGATGAGTGCCCGGGAGAAGAAAATCCAGGTTGATGAGTGTACTAAACTCACTGAACATCTCATCGTGGTGCTTCCTAAGTTACTCTCCAAGGTACTTATAACACACGATCAAAACCATAACTCTGATCCTGTAATATGAACATTATGATCTCTGGACAGCACTTTTTGACTCTCTGCATTATATTCAGTTTCTTTATATTATTTCTGTTTCTGCAGTTCTCAGATAGTCCCGACATTGTTGCCTCTCTGATAAAGATCCCTCAGTTCTTCATCCCAGAGTGTGCTGAAGCTGGAAACACACAGGTCTGCACCCTGGCTTTTTGATGTTCACAATCAGTAACATGAAGAGTGATGAAGTGATGTTTGGGAATCCATTTGACTAACATCAGTTTGACCTGTTAGGCTGTTATCATGCACGATATAATGATAACTACTAAAGGAAACAAATGTGACATAGTGAAGTTCTTCATTTTTGCTCATTATCTTCAAAATTTAAGATTTTGCATGAAACAAAATAGATGAACCGCACAGGGATTTATTTTCCACCTCACCCTCAGGTGGTGTCAGACCTGCTGGCAGAGATCGGAGCTGTTCTGGACCTCCACTCGAGCCCTGCTGTCCTGGAGGCTGCCGCTCGAACATACCTCAGTCTGTGTGGGGAGGAGATGACCTGCTGCTCCGAGGCTCAGACTGCCAGAGACTCTCTAATCCAGAGCTGGGTGGACAAACTGACAAGCCTGCTGCAGAGCACACTCAAGGTGAGGAGAGATGATGATGATATTATGATACTTGTTATTTATTTCTGATTACTTAAGAATTATAGTTGATTCTTCTGAATACTTTTAAAATACATTTATGGGCATTTTGGCCTTTGGCTACACCATTGGCTCCCTACTTCTGACTACTTGTGATGAATAGCGCGAGGAATTTCAAAGTGTCTCTTAGGGCTCTGCATAACTTTACAACCACTGATTTTACAACTTTGCTTTTTTTTTAACTTTATCTATTTAAAGCTGCTGTGAGGAACTTTTAGTTTGTATCGATTCTGGCGCCCCCTTGTGGACAAAGTGATACCTCTTATCTCTTGTCCAGTACATGCAAAATAAGTGCCTTCAGACAATAACCTCGTCCTGTTGTCTTTTAACATTTAGATTTATCACACAATATAATTATTTGCAATGAAAACAGCCAAAATAGGGTGTCTCTCAATCATCTGTTCTAATACCTACCCCCTCAGAGCAGCTTCAGGCATTAAAATGACAACAGAGAAGGTATCAGTGTTGTTGTGGATGGTCTTGTTTGCTTTTGAGGGTCATAAAGAGGCATCAGTATCAGTTTCAGTCTGTTTCTCAGCCAGTTAAAAACTCCTCCTTTAATTAGTCCATTAATCCTGAAGATTATCAGCAGATTAATCCGCAATAAATACGATTTATATTCCTTTAAAAATAGTTTTAATAGCTCCACTTAGCAACATCCTTCTACTGTAAAATTCTGACAGTCATGTCTCATAAAACTCAAAGGTGAGGACCCAAAATGTAGACTTCAAAACAGGATTTTGAATAAACAGGTGAAAAAGGTACAAAAAAAAAAAAAATCTAACTCAAGTCCAGAGTCAAAAAAAACAGAAGGGTAAGAAAACAAAGACACCAAATACACTTAGTAATCAACAGAAGAGGGTAATCCAACTGGAAGGAAAACAAGGCAAGACACAAGGAGAAAGAACTTACAAAATAAAACAGGAAGTAACAAAAACTGAACTCAAGAGAGTAAAAATACACACACATGGGGCATGGGAACACAAGGGTACAATACACAGTGATGGAAACGGAAATAAAACAGGGAAAAATCTAAACTATCAAGATTCATAGACTAATTTTACTTCATTAGCTGATTGATATACGATCATAAATCAATTGAATGATTTTCTGCATTCATTTTTTTAACGTTCATTCTTTTTGTGAATTTTTCTGACACTTGTCTTATTTGCTGGATTTTACTCGTAACAGTTTAATGGCAAGGTATGATTACATTTGGCCTCATTCACAAATATCTTAAGATTTTTCTTAAATGTACCCATAAGAAGGTTTCTAAGAGAATTCTGAGTCAGATTCAAGAACGGTTCTTAAATCAAAGAATTCGCTCCTGTGTTCTTAAATGGATGAATGCCATCATCTCGTAAGTTTGAAGCATGTGCTTAAAGTTCCTAACTTTCTTAGATATATGCACCTTAAATGCCCATATAAGGGCATGACACTGCAGGGCCACACAGAAATCACACAGGCACCAGAGAGGAAGAGGAGAGACATTGGGAGTGTGCAAATTAGACTATAAACAGATTTCCAAGTAAATCGATGCAACGTCAACCAAAGAACACTTTGGTGAATGTCAGAATCTTCTTAAAAGCTTCGTAAGTGAGTTTTAAGAACATATTTGTTCTTAAGAACAAGACTCATTCTTGGTTGTTGAATGAGGCTCATTGACTCTTCTTCTTCCCTCAGCACTTGTTTTAGTCTTGCAGTTTTTGACCCATGTATGTGAAGAATAAAAAGCCTTTCCAGTCAATATGTGTGTTTCCTGTTTCTCTGTTATAGGAGGACAGATTATCTGCTGATGAAGGAGAAACTAGAGAGATAACAGTCACACTGAAGAAACTCAGAGCTTTCTATAAGTAAGATTTTCTCAACATAAAGTTTGAACACATTATTCCTCCAGGGATGTGCATTCATTTGTTGTTTCTCTTCTTGTTAGCTGTCATGACCTCTCGGGATGGACTCTGTTTGAGCTGCTGTCTCCCCTCCTCTCAGTGGAGGGCGGGCAGGGAGGACCAACACCTGAGGTACCAGCACTGATGTTATACTGCAGCTTCTTTACAGTTTAGTTCTGTCTGCAGCCTTCCTCTTTTCAGTGTCTTACCTCTTGGTTCTGTGTGAAGGTGCTGCTGGAGGTGCTGCAGTGTCTGAGTTTCTCCATGGTCTGGTCTCTCAACACCAGTGACACTCTAACATCCAAAGTGGGTTCAAGCTGCTTTAATTGTTTGAAGGCTTTTTACTTTAATCTGATAAAAACATTGACACTTTATTACATCATGCATTTTCCCTTTATAGCTGTTGTGTTTGAAGAAAACACAAATACATTGAGCGTGTAGAAGAACTTTTTTGCACACAAAATGCGTCACAGTTTGTTTGTTGTTAGCATCCCTTGTTCTGAAGTGTGTATGTGTGTGTGTGTGTGTGTGTGTGTGTGTCAGGAGAAAGCTGTGGCCCAGAGACTCCAGCTGCGTCTCTTCTGTGAGCGGGGTCATCACTGTCTGTCTCACTCTGACCTCTGTGTGCGTCAGCAGGTGAAGCTAATGTTCATTTTTAATACATGTCAGCATCATGAACCTTTTCTTCCAGACGTTCTAACCCTCCTCTCACTTCATCACTTCAGGCTTTCCTGGGCGTCTGTGACGTTCTGACGGCTCACTCATACCAGCTCCACGTGTGGGATCCCACCTCCTTCGGCCCTCTGCTCTACACTCCCAGTCCCAAACTGCAGAGGGCGCTGTTGACCTTCGTATGCCAGCATGTCTTTGTTGGAGCGGAGAGTGACAGCCACTCTGGTGGTGAGGCCTCAGCTCATTTTTATTTACTCAACCTTTTTGATTATACTTTTTCACTTATAACTGCTTAAGTTGGATGTTTGAGTTTACCTGGTATCTCAAATTAAGGTTCAGGATTTTGTGACTTTACAATTAGTTAGGGAACAAATCATGGATCACAGATCAGGCTTACACAAGAGTGAAGTGGAAACTTTAAACCCTCAGAGCACATTTGTGAGCAGACTTTTTCAGTGAAGTTACTTGTAGTGTCAGGGAGCTGAACTTAATATTTTAAAAAAAAAAGTGCAAATGAATTATTCTGAAATATTGAATGATGGAAAATAAGTTGAATTTGAACATTTTAAATGAGGGATTTTTATAACTTTATTTCTAATCTTGTACTTGATTTGAAATTGGCCAATACAGGTGGGACAAGAAAAAACAAAATATGTCAAGATTCAATGTGTCTGGTCAAACAAAAAATATCCTCCAAAATAAAATAGGATAAAATAAAATCTAAACATGATAACAGATAGAAGAAGCAGTAATAAAATACAAAAATATGATAAATATGTATTTTAAGGGCAAAATATATACATATTATCTAAAAATCTAAACATTTACAGCAGAATAAACACACAGGAGTCATGCATATTGCACAAAAGGACGATTGCACTCGTGTGTGTTAATGATATTTTACTTATTTAAAAGTTAAATGGCCTGATCATTTCAAGGTACGGGTCTCTCAGCATCTAAAATGTAAGCTTCTTGGTTGTAGACAAAATACTCCACTACAATTAAAATTTTAATTCCAACTTGAGCATGATTTCAAAAGTATCAACAGTTTGGTCTCTGATGCATCAATAGTAGGAAGAACCATATGAAGCTATGCTGTATACGGGGAAGCTAAATACAAGGACAGATATTATGGTTGTGTAGTTTCCAGTTTCCGAGGAATGGAAGATACACGACTGTAAAAAGGAGAATGACAGAACAAACAAACTCTAGTTAGGAATTAAGAAAGTAAAATTCTCTTTGTGGGAATGATAACAACTCATAGATATCTGAGTAATAAAAGGAAGGACCACATGTTTACGTTTAACTACCATCTTTTAATTTACATCTACAACCTTCAATAAGGAAAAACAAAAACAGATTTTAAATAAATGAAGTGAACTTTAAAGCAAATTTACCTCTGAAGTGAACTTGATTTAAAGTAAAATAGCTCAAGTCTCAGACTTTGCAATAAAACACTGAACCTGAATAAATGAAGTTTATTATTTTACGACATGACGGACATCCTTTTCTGAAATCAAACAGAGCTCACTTAGATAACCATACGTGGTGCAATTTAAAACTCACCTTTTCTTATTCTTCACGGTTTCCTCACTATGTTGTTTTGTGAGTGAACACATCGCGTGCCTTTACAGCAGATGGCACTCTCGCTGTGCTGCGTTTGAGGACCAAATATTTTCTCTGGGCCTCAGAGCAAAGCATTGATTATTTTGTCACTTTCCAAAACATGCAGGTATTAAATGCATGGCCACACATTTGGCTTAATAACTCGCTGCAGAGCGTCCTGCTGACTGCAAACCAGGTCTGATCTCCAGCCTGACCGCACAGCTGACCTTCAGTTACAAACCAAGCCCTGTTAATATCCTTACACTCAGACTGGCCTGAGATGATGCTGGATTATGCAAGGTTAAAAAAAAGTTTGATTATTGTTGTGGCAGTATGTGTCAAAATGAGAAAACAAGATTATTGCAGAGTTTTCTCTGTTTGAAGTCCTGCAGGTGAACTTATGATTTCATTCATGGCTCACCGTAACTTAAACATTTTTATTATCTTTACAATAGCTTCTACTTTCAGAGACTTATTGCATCCAAATATGGGATAGTTCAGAGAAAGCACTAGCAGTCCTGGTGGGAATCTCTTAAATGTTCAACCAAATGCAATAGGGGATTATTGGTTTTTGAACATGTAATAAAAAGCGATTGTTTTATTGGATTTGCCTGGTTATGGTTTTGCTATATATATAGACAGTGTTTTCTATTAGCTGCTGGATCAGAGATCACTCGGAGGGCAGGGGCACAGAGTTAAATCATAAAATCAGGGCAATCTCTTTCCGTGAGAAAATTCCATTAACTCTGGCTCACCTCCGAGCCTATTTTATTAGCCTTGTGAAAGATTGAAGCCACATGGTGTCACAACCATAACTCTACTCTGGTGTTATCTTTGATTTCCACCTGCTAAAGCCATTGTCCTGAAACTAACTTAAACACTCTCTCCATGACTCTGCTTTGTTCTTTTCTCTCTGTTATATGATTTCTCATGATGAATCACTCTTTTTTTCTTTTACACCCTCTTTTCTTCTCATCTCGTCCTCGACCACTTCACATCCAACCACACGCTTCAACTCCATCTGGATCCCTCAGTCAGTGAGAACTCCGAGGAGGAGAGGCTGGAGGACCTGCACAGGCAAAGAAATCTACTCGCGGCCTACTGCAAACTGATCATTCATGGAGTATTGGAGATGAGTATGGCGGCAGAGGTGTTCATGTACTACATGAAGGTAAAGGACGGCTCCTTAAAGGAATAGTTACACCTTTTGGGGAATAGTTTTCCTGCCCATATTTAGGAAAGATGACTGATGGGGTGCCGGTGGCCTAGCGGTCTAAGCGCCCCACGTATAGAGGCTACAGTCCTCATCGCAGAGGTCGCCGGATCGACTCCTGGCAGGTCGACCATTTACTGCATGTCCTCCCCCACTCTCTACTCCCCACATTTCCTGTCTCTCTTCAGCTGTCCTGTCCTTAAAGGCAAAAATGCCCAAAAAAAAAAGATGACTGATGCTAACCTGAAGTCATTTCTTCTTAAACATAAGCTCTGAAAGAAGACGCTGCTGAAACACATAAATAAAGGCCTGTCCCAAATACAGACCAGAAAAAACTGATTGTTTTCATATTATGTGCAAGTAATCTAGGAATTACGTAGACTACCTTTGTGTTGTTCAAATACATTTACTATACAAACTAGTTAATCCCCAATCCCATGTTATTCCCCACTGTTTTTTTTAGCAACAGAAAAGAGCCCCAAAAGATTGAAGCTACATTTCAGTTGCTGTGTAGGAACTGTGTGACTCACTGTACTTTCCATCACAGCAATGTTTTACGTTTTTGAGTTATTTTTGAGGCATTTTGACCTTTATTGATGGGACAGCTGAAGACAAGAAACGTGGGGAGCAGAGAGTGGGGGAAGACGTGCAGCAAAGAGGACTATAACCCCATCTTTTTAAGACACCAAGGGATTCTTTTCACTGAATAGCAGAAGGCCTCTAACTTTAAGTGGAAGCTGCTCAAAATGAGGCCATTTAATAAAGGATGACAAATAATAAATGATGCTTTGGACAGAACCGGTCGAGCTGATTCGTCCTGCATCCAGTCTGTATGCTGAACTACATACTGAGCTGTCTGCTTGATGTAGTCTTATATGTGAAAGATTTAACTCTGTGTGAGGAAGCTAATGATAATAACTCACAATCTCAGCAAGACTTTTTGGGACTTTTTGCTTAAAACAAACTTTGACCTAAGCTGCAACCACCACTGTTAGAAAGTGAAGCCAATTTAGAAGTGTGAAAAAACTGCAGTTCCTAGAGTGTCCACTTGAGGCTCAAAAGCCAAAGAATCCTTTATAGTGTCCATATTGTTTCCATATCCAAGAGAATCAAACATTGTTACAGTCTGGTTCAAAGAAACATATTGTTTGTACGCTCATTACCTTATTTGTTATTTTTTATTGCTCATCATTTGATGTTATAAAGTCTAAGACTTACACATAAACTACCCATGATAAGTGGCATGGCTGATTTGACTGACAGGTATCTGTGTTCAATCAATCAATCAATCAATCAATCAATCAATCAATCAATCAATCAATCAATCAATCAATCAATCAATCAATCAATCAATCAATCAATCAATCAATCAATCTTTATTTATATAGCACCAAATCACAACAAGTGTTATCCAAAGACTCTTTCAAAACAGAGCAGGTCTAGACTGTACTCTATGTTCTGTTATTAACAAAGACCCAACATCAAGTCAAGGATAAGATCCAGTCCCAACTTACAGACAGGACTCAGTCCTATCTTATCTTAAAGGCACTATGAGGAGTTTTTAAATGGCTGGGAAACAGACTGAAACTGATACTGATGCCTCTTTATGACCCTCAAAAACAAAAAAAAACCCATCCACAACAACACTGATACCTTCTCTGTTGTCATTTTTAATGCCTGAAACCACTCAGAGGGGGGTAGGTGTCTGAACAGATGATTGACGTCTGGCTTTAGAAACACCCTTTTTTGGCTGTTTTCATGGCAAATAATCACATTGTGTGATAAATCTAAATGTTAAAAGACAGCAGGGTGAGGTTGTTATCTGAAGACACTAATTTTGCATGTACAGAACATGAGACAAGAGGTATCACTTTGTCCACAAGGGGGCGGTAGAATCGATACCAGCCTAAAGTTCCTCACAGCAGCTTTAATACAGTGGCAAGAACTTCCTTTAACAGGCAGAAACCTCCAGCAGGACCAGACTCATGTTAGACACACATCTGCTGAGACCATGTTTGGGTTGGAACGAGGGATGGAGGGAGATAAAGAGAGAGAGATGATAGTGGTGAGATGGATAGTAGTAGTTGTAGCACCTGGAGTCTGGTACATGTTGTAGTTGTTTGCTAGGAGGCAAGGCTATGGCTTCAACTCCACTTCTTTGCAAGTTATTAGATCAGCTGGAAGTTAGTTGGAGTCATTATTTCCAATATGGCGACCTCCATCTTTGGCTTCATAACGCCTCTTTAGGAACCAATGGGTTCAAACAGCCCATGTTTCATACAGTCTATGATTTGACCTAATTTCCTCTGCTGTGAAGGAGCTCTTGTCTGCCTCTCAAAAATGATTTAATAGATCATAGAAGTGAATTTATTAATGTTCACTGCATGCATTTCTTGAGGCATGACAGATGTTAGTACTTGACTTGATGGTAGAGGAACATAATCATCACAGGGCTTTTTTCTTTTCCTTTAAGGTCACTATGTGCTACAGATTCTGCAGGATACCATTTCACCTTCTCTCTCTTTGTCCCCAGTACTACAACGACTTTGGAGACATCATCAAGGAGACCATGTACCGGACCAGGCAGGTGGATAAGATAGAAAGTTCTCGTACTCTGGTGCTCTGTTTGCAGCAGGTAAAGTTGAATCTAAAAAACTAACTTCAGCTTCACTCTGGCTTCTTTTGAGACTCTGACGTGTTTTTTTCCTCCACCTCTCCCAGCTTTTTGTTCGCCTGAAACGAGAGCAGGAGAGCGGCAGCGGCAGAGCGCACCCAGGAGTCCAGACCTTCACCAGCATCAAAGAGCTCGCCAGGCGCTTCGCACTCACATTCGGGGACCTTGTCAAGTTCCGTGAATGTGTAGTCATGATCCACAGGTCGGTGTGGGCGCTTGTTTTCTCATTGTTTGGATGTTGTTGTTGTTGATAGTTTCTGTGCCTAAGGTTTGTGTGTTGTGAAAAATGTGCAGGAACGGGATAGAGTTTGTGTTCCAAGAGTTTAGTCAGGGCCCAGAAACACCCACACCGCTTTACCTCTCCTACCTGACCATCCTCAGTGAGTTCTCCAGCAAGCTGCTCAAACCAGACAAGAAAACAGTGTAAGTGCTGCACACAAGGTTAAACAATGATTTAAACGCTTTTGAAAGGCTTTCTGAGAGGCTGTTCTTGTCTGTGCAGGTTCTCCTACCTACAGAAGCACACCACAGAGCATGTTATTGACCTCAGGGAGGAGTGCTGGCAGCCTCTTATCTACTATCGAGCTTCACTATTGGCTGCAGCTGAAGGGGAGGATGCCGCGTCTTATGTTAGCTCTGACAGGCGACCAAACCGCTCTCCTCTTTCCAAACAAAAGCTAGAAGGTACAAGAAAAAACAACAAAATTAATGAGTCTTTGTCATCAGCAAGTAATAGTGACTTCATGTATTTGGTTTTGCTATTTCAGGCAACAAATCTCCCTGCTTGTTGACCCCCGCTGACTCCAAAGTTAGTAAAGGTCACAGGTCAAGCTTCAGTCCAAGGTGAGGCTCAAATTAAGACACTGCAATTCAATTTACACCTTCTTTAAATGTCTTACTTTAACCTCATCTATCTCCTCAGCCGGCAGGAAAAGACGACAGATATGGATCCTTTTTCCGTTCCCGTGGATCCGCCTGCAAGAATGCTAAACTTGGGGGGCTCGGTCGTCAGCGCCAGCAACGACGCAGAGGACGACACGGTGGAAGTTGAACTGTAACAGTTTAGAAGATGAAGAGAGTGGACTCTTCAGTTTGGACCTCACAGACTCTGATAGAGACACTTCAGGGTCCATTTATTCTGACAAAACAGGTTTGTTGAAAATGCAGTATGTCATGTTTTTTATGAGGACCTTTAGAAGATAACATTTGTGTGTCTGATCTCACCAATTGTTCATCCAACTGACTTCCTACTGGATCATGTTCTTGCAATGGCACCAAGAGAGAACAGTTTCCAATTTGTAATAATGAGCTTTATGTAACGAAATGTAGCTTTGATACCTGAGGTTAAAGAAACAATGGTGTTCTTCTAGATTCTGTGGATGCAGAGGAATCTATCCTTATAAGCCTTGCCCAGTGTCTTGATTTGTATCTGACACGTTGAACTTTGAGCAAATCTGAATGTTTTCTACTGCGCCGTTCTTTTCAGCAATCATCACAAAATTCAGAGCAGAAAACCCCCTGGAAAAAATGCACTTTTTTAGATTCTTGGTTTCCAAACAGTATTGCATTCAGGAGAAATTATACAACATATGTCATATCTCCTGAATGCTTTGTACCATTGCTACCAGATTTGGGGGACATCTGGAGATATGTTACTTGAATTACCAGAACAAATTTGGTTCCACTTTGGCCCCATGGTACTGCTATAACTTCCAATTCAAGTCCCAGAAACAAATGATAATTTTCACAATTTTTAGATTGATCTGAATCTACTTTTTGTTTGCTACTTTGTGTGATATCTTTAAGTGGTTATCACCAAACTTGGCTGACAAAATCACTGCACCAAGCAGGAAATAGCAACCACATTCAGATTTTTGACCTCCCATACAGTCTGCTAAAGCTAGTAATATATGGTCTGATACTGGAGGCATCGGTTCTGTGTCAGGAAATGTTTTATCTCCTGATCACTTTGTGGTACAGGAAACACATTTGGTGTAAGTGTGTAGATATTATCTCTAGAGATAGACCGATATGGGTTTTTCAGGGCTGATACCGATACCGATTATTAGTAGTCAAGGAGGCTGATAACCGATAGTTGGAGCTGATATTCATTCGCAGTAAAAGGGGAAATATTGGCATCAAAACTCCAACACTTAACTTCATTTAATGCCTTTAAGCATATGTTTATTAAACAGCTTTTCAGATTTGCAGCATGTTAGAGGGTTGATTTTTATCTTAGACAATAGACATCTTAACAAAAAGTGCAGGGAGCTCCCAGGCTCAGCAAATGGAACACAAACTAGGCAATGGTTTCTGCAGACAATGTCATTTCTGCCACGTGATTTAGTGAATTTTGAGCCAAAATAACCCAGTTTTAAATTGATCTCTTATCGGCCGTGGGATTTTTATAAAAGGCCAATGCCGATATGTGTCAAAATGCCGATTATCGGCACCGATAAATGGCCCGGCCGATAATTGGTCTATCCCTAAATTTGTCCCAGCTATTGTGATAAATTTGGCCAGATTAAGGCAGACAGTGGTGCCAGCCTGTAACGTTAAACAGGAAGTCTCACACAATATTGGATTTTCACTATTTTTAATTTGTCTGATATATTTCCTCGACTCTGAGACAGAAAATATCTCCACAAATCCAGGAATATTTCAAGTTGTTCAGATACTTTGGGCTGCACTTATATTACAAAATCACGTTGTATCTCCTGGACACTTTGTGCTACTGTGACTTCCTTTAGTGGACAAGAAGTCTGAGTGACCGTCTTACATTTGGTGCCATTTGACAGATAGGTGGCGCTGCAGCAGTATCATGTCACTATAAAAGGATGGAATCTTTCTTTATATTTATAAATGACTCATTCAAATATTTCAAATTCAATTCATCAGGGCGTGTCTTATCTTCAGCAGGTGTGTTACTGACTACCTAGTGAAGACAAATGTTAGATTGTAACTTCATGAAATGAGTTGTTCTTAAGGAACTCGCACTTTACTCGCACTTTGTTTCTCCCCCATGAAAGTTGAATTATCCTGTTACAACAAGTAGCTATATTATTTGTTTATCCAAAGCCTGATTCACTGTATACTTTAGTCTCTGTGCCATAAGCCTTCATTGTTGCCCATGAAATATCAAAAACACATAGTTTAGGAAAGAGTTGAGAAAAAGCACGGGCAAGATGTTTACTTTGAGTAAATCTAAATTCTATGGATCTGCTCGCTAACAGTCGTTTAGCATGCAGCAAAAAAAAAAAAAAAAACAGATCCAAGCACATGCACTTTTTACTCTCGTTGAGGTTTCTTACATTTACTAAGAAAATTATTTAAATGATTATCAAAAAAAGGGAACAGCAGCTTTCAAAGATTTAACATATTGGTTAAAAACTTGTGCTTTGAGTTACATTCGGGGGCAGGGAAGTTAAAAAGAATCATGTCTCCTCGTGAGACTCGTAGACTGTTAAAAAGATACGTAACGAAACACTACTTAACGTCACACTTAGGTCAACTGTATTTCATTCTGACCTCAGATTCCCTTTTATTTATTTGAGGACCATGTTTGTTTGTCTTTGTAAAATGTATTCCTCTGTGTGTTCACTACTTTGACGCACTTGTGTGATGTATCTTTGAAAGGTATTTTCCAATCATACTCAAGTTATTTATGTCAGAGTATATTAAGATGTTTCTCTGCTTGTCACTTTTTTATGAATCCTTATTGGAAAATATTGGGTTCAGTTTTGCCAAATGGACCCTTTGTGTGTTATTGTAAATTACAATAATTAAAGGAATAAGCTCATCCCCAAAACTGACGTTTCTTTATGTTGTGAAAATATTGTGTTGCTTTGGTATTCAGCTCTCACACAGAGACGGTAAAAGAAAATATAACACACCATTTATTGCTTAAAGCTCCTGTGAGGAATTTTGAGTTTGTGTTGATTTTGGCGCCCCCTGTGGACAAAGCAGTACCTCTACTCTCTTTGCCTATTTTGGCCTGTACATGTCAGGGCAGATTAAAAAAAAATAGTCATCCTTCTGTCTGTGTCAGTAGAATGCTGTCACTTACTTCATCCAGTGTGTATCTGCAGCCGTGGTTCCAAGGCTTTCTAAATTACTCTTAAGAAATGATTGACCTCGTACATTATCGTCCAGGTTTTTAAAAAAAAATGTATATATATATTTTGGGCATTTTCGCCTTTAAAGGACAGGACAGCTGAAGAGAGACAGGAAATGTGGGGAGTAGAGAGTGTTGTGGAAGTTTTTGCCGCTACTTCCCGTTACTGGTGAATAATGAAATAGAGACTTCTGCCGGCCGACAAGGTTTTATTTTCTTTGCAAGGAAAAGGTCAGTCAACACCCGAGTGGTTGGAATGAAGAAAGACCTCGAACATGGGGAAAGCTTGAACATTTATACCTGAGAACCGCCCCCCAAGGTGTGTTTCACACCCTTTGTCTGTTGCAGGTATCTACATCAGGGCGGGGTCCCTAAGGTGTGTTTCACACCCTTTCACACCCTTTGTCTGTTGTCGGTATCTGCACCAGGATGGGATTGTTTATTCATCAAGGAGGGTTCAGGGTCTAGACGTCACAATTTAAAACACAATGGGACCTAGTGTCTTGATGAGGGGTCAAGAGATGGGGCGTCTCGGGCAGTTGTGTTACGGGTGTGAGGGTGAACCCAAAAGCAGCACACTGGAGCCCGGAGGAAACAGCAGGTAACAGTGTTGAAGCTGGTTTCGCTGTGTGGAGGATCAGGCTGGAAACAGACGAGGAGCAGGCAAATCTCTTGGTCAGGGACAGAAGGCTGAGGTAGTTACCAGGGCAGAAACGAGGAAGGAAGGTCGGGGACAGGCAGGGTCGAAACCGGGAGATCAGTCCGAGGAAAAGTGCTGGAGAGTCTTGTATTTGCAGTGAGAACAATCTGGCACCGAGTGAGCTGAAACCGGGACTTAAATACTGGCAGCAGGTAATGGGAAACAGGTGATTTGTGTTGGCTTAATGAGGAGAGTGTGGTTCAGGTAAACGAAGGGGAGTGGAAATGTAGTGGGCTGAGAGGCTGAGCAGGTGTGGCAGGTGATAACTGTGACAGTTGACCACAAAGGAACCGATTTTACCATTACAAGAGTAGGGGAGGAAAAGCAGTAAATGGTCGAGGATGGAATTGAACATACGATCTCTGAGACGAGGGCTATAGCAGGGCTATGTACATGGGGCGCACGCTTAGACCACTAGGCCAACGGCGCCCCACGTCTGGGTTGTTCTGATAGGTCATATAGAAGCATCCCTATTAATTCTAGGGATGGGACATGATTTTAGAATGCTTGAATATTCTTTTACTTCTTAAAAATCTAAGAGTTAATGTGAATATTATCTCATTATGGAAGTACAGTTTTTCATCGGTTTCCCTGGTCCTGGTTGTAATACGGTATTCACGCGAGACGGTGGCTATAAAGCTGTTTGCTAACCACATTACGTAACAATAGGAAGGATGCTAACTGCATTTAATAACAAAAGGGGCGCTGGTGGTTTAGCGGTTTAAGCGCCTCACATACAAAGGCTACAGACCTTGTTGTAGAGGTCCCTGGTTTGACTCCTGGCCGCTACCATTTGCTGCATGTCCTCCTGCACTCTCCTCTTCCCACATTTCCTGTCACTCTACAGCTGTCCTATCAATAAAGGCAAATCTCCCCCCCCAAAAAAAAAAAATATATATAACTTTAAAGAATAAAAGAAGACAAACATTTGGGACAGTCGCTGGAAATCCGTGTATAGAGGTGTGAGATTCATAAACGGCGAAGATTGCTGAGACTGAGCGTGGCTGTAAAATGTAAACGTACACGGCACACTGCTGCGTCACAGAATCACCGCCATAAAGGTCGAGACAGACACTTCCAGTGCCCGCTACTAGCAGCACCTCCTCCTGGTTCTTATTAACGCGACTGCCACGCAAATCGACCGTGAAATGGTAAATTAACTTGTACTTATATGGCGCTTTTCTAGTCTTTCTGAGCATTCAAAGCACCTTTCCACTACTCATTCACCCATTCACTCACTAATGGTAGAGGCTGCTATGTAGTGAGGAAACCATCAGTATTAGCTAATCTCTTTCATACACATTCACACACCGCTGAACACCAGCAGGAGCAATTCGGGATTCAGTGTCTTGCTCGAGGACACTTCAGCATGTGACTACCAGAGCTGGGATCGAAACGCCAACGTTCCGATTGATAGACGACTGACTCTACCCACTGAGCCACAGCCGCCCCACAGGACAGGTGTCCCATGGAGTGTTTACGGTCTACACCTGCAGCCGTTGTCTCAACTTAACGTTACATCACGAATAATCGCCGAATAGATGCCAGTGATCATGGAATATTGTTTGGGCTTGAAATGCCCGTCCCTAATTAATTCCAGTCTGTTTCCTAACCAGTTAAAAATCCTCACAGAAGCTTTAATGGGTGAAATGAAACATCACAGAGTCCTTTCTTTACTCTTCCATTAACCAAGGCTTTATTATCAATTTAAAGAAAAACACAACATTTTAAAATTGGTTCCCTTTGTTCTGTGAAAGTACATTCAAACGACTTTATAACATAGAAAAACAACATCTCTAAAACACTTGCCCAAGTCATTTACAACACAGCAAGCACCAAATAAATATTTACACTTATTTATAAATCCATCTCTAATAATTTATAACCCATCGCACTCAGACTGTAGCTCTACATCATAATGAACTCAGACCTGTACAATATACTCTGTGTGGCAGTCTGCACGGTGTGCTCGTGTGTACAGCAGGCTTTACGGTGGCTTATTTGGCATTTACAGCAACTCTATATTTCATCAAAACAACCACGAATTAATTTACAGCTTTCCATTATCACTGGAATGTAACATTAGCCAATGACGTCAGATGGTAATTAGTTCAAAACCTGAATCAAATTTACGTGTTCTCTGTGCAAAAAATCCAGCAAGCTCCAGTGTGCAAAGAAAGTGATTCAGCTCATGTGAGTGTGGTTACACGGCACTTGTCCCAAACATTATTCTGTACAAAGCTTAACATACAAATCACAACTTCTAATGTGTTAACGAGAGGGGGCGGAGCTTGTGTCGTTATCAGCTGGTGTTACTTCTTAAAGTGTAACGGGACATTATTCAAACTACAGACGTACAGACACAGGAAAGGTTCTGATACCTAACCTTGAGTACCCCTCTGATACTGAGATGAAAAATGCACATAATAATATAATATAATATTTGAGGGAGGACACTGATTTCTGACATGTTGCTAGCTCTGCAAACTCTCTGCTAGCACCACACTGCTGTGGTTTCTTATTGTCACTTGATTTTGACCTGAAACCAGTCCTTTATTTGGGCTCCAATTTGTTCTACAATCCCTGACACAGCATTTTAGGCAGTCTGAGAGACAGATACTGGTCTCTGTATCAGAAACACTATTCAAATCATCCGGTATAATACACCATTGTGCTCCAACTGCTTCACATTTCCTGTTTCTCACACATAATACAGTTTTGAAATCCTCCAGAAATTCTGACCCCCGCCCGTGCTCCTCCTCCAGTGTCTTCTGGCGTAGCGGTCATTCCGTTTATTGCAGTGGGTCCTGTCATGCAGGTCGGGGAACCTTCGCCTCAACCTGCAAGTCTATTATTTTTTTATTACGCCTGATGCGATTCATCCACTAACTGCTGCTGCTTCAGCTGTGTGTGTGAGAGAACCCTGCAGGATGGAGGGTCATTCAAAGTCGTCTTCGTACTCGTACTCGTCCAGGTCCAGGTTGCAGTGCGGACTCGGGATCTCAAAGAAGTGTCTCTTTGACAGGCCCAGGTCACTGGAGATGTGCTGCCCTATAGGGCTGAGGGGATTTTCATACCTGATCAGAAAGATGGAGACAAAGGTGAGTGATATGGAACAAAAGGAGAGCCAATAACTTCTTACTCTGGAACATGAACTGAGGGAGAACCATGCCAAAGAAATAGTTCCACATTTGAGAGGTTCCTGTCTTGGTGAGAGATTAAGAGGAGAATACAAGTCTCCAGTTTGTACCAGAAATATGAAACTATCACCAGAAGCTGACCTCTTAGCTTAGCATAAAGACTGGAAACAGAGGTAAACAGCTAGCTCTGTGCCAAGGCAACACTAGGTGCATTTCGACCAAGAGTTCTGGGGTCTTTTAGCCCCCAGAAGTACTTTCCCTGGAACTAAAAGGTTCCTGTGCCCCCATTGTTGTCTGCGTTTTGACCGTGGGCTGCTGAAGTCCCGGGTAGATTGTGCAAATCAGGCCAGTGACGTATGGAGAAAAAAAAAAAAATTAAATATCATTTTGAAATCTTAATAAAAAACGAAACTAGTATGCATTCCCAGGAACTCCCTCTGTGTTTCAACAACTGTGTAAACTCCACAAACACTATAACGTTCAATTGAAAGTCCCAGGACCTTTAAAAAGTACTACCCCCCAAGCAGGGGCTTTTCACGGGGGAGATTATCTACCCCTGAACTAAATTTAGACCCTGGTTCCTCCGGTCGAAAACGCATGTAGTTCAGGGGTAAAGTCCCTAGTTCCAGGGTAAAGTTCCTGCGGTCGAAAAACACCTACTGTGATTCTACTGTTTGAGAGCCTCCTTAAAAACATGTTATAGGTCATGTTTGTGAGAACTGCACAGAAGTGTACAAATTTGTTAAGACTATAAATATATAATTCAAACCAGTATGTGAGTTAGTGAACTTTAAAGTTGCTGTAGGATAAACAAAGCTTTTTTACCACTTCTGGAAGCTTCATATTTATTGTACATGTACACAAATGGTGTCAACTTTTTCTCTCACACTCTTAAAAAAGAGAAATAAGTGTTGTTCCCAAAATGTCAAACTATTTCTTGGAACATACGGGAGATATTCAACGAACCAGTGAGACTGTGAAGGACAAAAGGAGCAGCACATAAAGGCCGGACAAAGAGAGTGCAGGAGAGATTTTTTTGTGAAGTGGAAGGATACAAAAAAAAAAGAGAAGCTGTCAGGTCAAAAAAACAGACTCCCAGCTCTAAGACGTGCCACATATACACGATACTGTGCTGCCTGACAAAACAAGGATCTGCTGTCAACACTTTACTCAGGACACAAGCCAGGAGTGGGTTTAGGACTACACTTTCTAAAAAAGAAGGAGGAGGTGGAGGAGGAGGAGGAGAACACTTAGTCCCTGCTGGTACCCTTAGTGTCTTACCTGCTCTGGTTAGCAGTCTGTCTTTAGAAGTCGGTGGTGTTCCTAAAACCGCCATACAACATACCTGTCAACAGCCTCGTCTATCACTGACTGACCCTCTGAGGGGCTCTGCTGCCGGGCAGAACGCCGCGCTTAGCTAGGAGACATTTAGCTGAGTCACTCTGATGTTTACATCCTCCACATGGACGGGACACAGAAATCAAATTCTTCTTGTTTTTCAATCCATGACATTTACAAATATGTTTCCACATTTGATAACCACACTACATTAGTAATACAGAGCTTGTAAGATGGATCATATTTTGTTTCATAATAAAGCCAAAATATAGTAATCAGGGCCTCTTTAAAAAAGTATGTTTAACTTCTGTACAAAACCAACTTACATATATACACCATTCTTATTTAATGATACAGTTTCTACATGTATAATGGCAAGGGGGGAAAAGAGAGTGCTTATCTTTCGACTGAAATAAGATCATATAGAAAATATATATAGTTGTGCTCATAAGTTTACATACCCTGGCAGATTTGGGATTTTTTTGGCCATTTTTCAGAGAATATGAATGATAAGAGAAAAACTTTTGTTTCACTTATTGTTAGTGGTTTGGTGAAGCAATTTTTTTAATCAAACAACTGTGTTTACTCTTTTAATATCATAAAGACAACAGAAACTACTCAAGAAACCATACATTCTGCCAGGGTATGTAAACTTATGAGCACAACTGTATGTTTTTAATGCAAAGAGTAGAAATTAACTTTTTAAAGCAGTTTTTAACACTCACTAAGAGTGATCAGTGACGAGCATTGGCAGGACATCTGCAAAGTTTTTTTTTTTTGCTAATAAAGCCTTAACATTTTACATAAAGAATATGTAACACTGCAAAAAAAAGTAACTTGTATTTGTGTTTCTAAATAACACTTAAACCTATTTTTGGAGAAACCCTTTTTTTTATCTCCAGTAGCATGAAAAGCTAACTTCAACCTCTGACAAAAAAATAAACCAAGTCAAAAATAACCTTCTGATGTCTTCACAACTCACTTATGAGTAATGGATAATTTAAGCTTGACAAAAAAGTTATTTGATTTATATCGTGATACATATCGATATCGACTTATATGAAAAAGATTATCGTGATAGGATTTTTTCCCATATCGCCCAGCCCTACTAACAACATATCTTCAGCACAAATAGGGTTGGAATTAAGGACTTTGTCTGAAACTGACAGAAAAGAGAAACTTAGCCTAAAAGTTAAATAAAAAATAATCCGCTGGCAGATGATGAGGTGCAATGGCAAGCTGCTATTGACAGAAATTCATTTGAAGTTCTAAGAAGTATTTTAAAGGTTATGTGTGTAGAAATGAGAATACTTAATAACTGGACTCTGTGCACTTCATTAGTTTTTATTTATTTTATGTATTTATTTTTTCTTGTTTTTTTAATGATGAATGTTTTTATTATCTGTAAGGTGACCTTGGGGGACTTGAAAGGCGTCCCAAATAAAATTGATTATTATTACTATTATTACTTGGTGATATTGCTCAACCCCTCCTGTCAGTAAAGTGACAGTGGCTGTCGAAGAAAAGAAGGTCCTGTGTTGCATTACAAGTCTGATCCATCAAAAACATATAGTCTTTTGTGCACAACAACAACAACAACAACAACAACAACAACAACAACAACAACAACAACAACAACAACAACCTTGTTCTTCTGCGTCTTACAAACGTCTCATTTTCGGCTAAATACAAAAAACGCACATGCCGTATAGTTTGACCCCTCTGTGCTGCTGTAGAAACATGGCGGTGAAAGATGGAGGCGTCCTTAAAAGGGGAAGCTTTCCTTGTGTGGATACGAGAGAATCATTCTAAGTTGACAGCTGAAAACCCATCTTTTCTCCTTGGCGTTCAGTCCCAGCTTAGCAAGAATCCTTGGCTTTTTTTTACTCTTTTTATTTCCTAAATTGAGCTCTTATTATTCTTTTATGGTTTTTATTTATTATTATATTTGTGTATGATTATATTGTATTTTAATAGCTGTACAGCACTTTGGTCAACTGAGGTTGTTTTTAAATGTGCTTTATAAATAAAGTTTGACTTGACTAAGTTAACTAAAAAAGATTTTAAAAATTAAGTAATAATACTCTAATTTAAATATACTAATGAATACTGTATCACCAAGTCTGTTGAGCTAAACGCTGCTAAATTAAGTGATAAATTAACCGCTATTAATCTCATCAATAATGTGAGAAGCGTTTCATTACAGGCAGAATTACAGCTTCACCATCATTAGTATATGGTTCTTACTAACTCACATTTTAATTGTTCTCTTTTCTGCATCTTATTAAACTGCTATGATCTGATCATGTTGCTCTGCCTGCTTTGTCCCCCTCTCTCTGTTTGTCTTCCTCTTCATCAGCTGTGTGCTAAACCACAAAAGCTTCATTTTTTTTTCCCTCCCTGCAAATCATTTATCCCAGCTTGTGATCCGCGTGTGGAGGAGGATCGTTGATAATGATGTCGCTTTTCAAAGTGATGAAAAAGAACGTGGATCTAAAGGACATCTGCACTTTTTACAGACTTCTAAAAACAGTGACAGAGGTGGATTTACATTAAACAGAGAAGGCTGCACTCCAGTCAATGCATGCTGAGTCTGGATGTGAGTGAGTCTTTGTATGCATGTGTCTGATGACGGTGTGTGTAGCAGACCTTCCTCTGAACAGGTACAGGAGCAGCAGAGGTCAAGGGGGATGTAGACTTAACAATCGATGGCAGAGGAGATGTTCTCTCAGATTAATATATAAGAGCTAAATGTGTAGGACGTCATTAGACAGCCCTAGTTAGAAGTATCTTACTGAGCAGGAGCTGTGTTGAGTTTCTTCCACTTTTATTGTTTAACTTCTCACTTTCAGTAATGAGTAGTTTAGTAAATTCATGTTTAACAGACCCGTGTGTAAAGTCAGACTTACACGTCGTTGCACTGATCGTTGGCGGCCTCTTCAGCCACCAGGATGTCGTACTCCTCCGCGGCGTATTTCTCCCAGTCCGAGACCTCCTGTCCGTCTGTCTCCACCTCCTTAAAAACACGACAGGTTACATGATCCACTCAACCTCTGACAGGAAAACAAGTCATGATACCATCCCACATCTGCTGACGCCCCCTTAAGAGGTCTTACCCTGATGACGGAGAACGGGTCCTTCTGCTCGTGGTCCAGGTACTTCTCTATGTTGAAGAACGTGTCGAAGAAGATGTGGGACAGCTTGCACCTCTTAAGGTCCCGCAGGGTGATCTTACCTGGATGGGAAAAAATAGATGAGTACTATCACACAAATAACTTACCCAGTGACAGATGAATTATGACATGGGCGTGACTAAACTGTATAAAAGAGATCACTCAGAGTTTCTCAGGTAAGCTTGTCATGAACACAGCTTTAAAAAATCATGCCTCAATCCTTCATGACTCAGTAAATAACTCATTTAGTGTGAGCTCTGAGTGCTGAAGGGGTTAACCTTATGTTCACTAGCTAACTACAGAAGGGACACAACAGGCTGCAACTCATATTTCATTTAATTATTTAATAACCTGTCAATCATCATTCTCATTAACTGAATCCTCTCCTCTTTGAAGTGTTAAATAATGTGTCTGTAACAAGTTATCAGAGCTCAGTGACAAGTCCTCAAATCGTTCTGACTGAAGACCAAAGACGATTCATTCTTAAACGTGTGTAAACAGAAAAACGGTAAACTGTCTCATTAGAGAAGCTGCTGTAAGGATGTGTTTGGAATTTTAGGGATTAAGGAATAAATCATCAAAAGATCACAGATTGGCAAAGTTTAATTTAATCATATTCATTTGTGCGCCTATTATTATTATCCAGCTACTTTTAACAGTCAAAGCCCAATCACCTAAAACTATTAACATTTTTACTTTTTATCTACTTATCCTTTATTCCCAATCTTTTCAGACCGCCACGCCCAAAATATAGATGCCAAAGATTCGCGTTTAGCTGGTCTGGAGAAAATTAGCCTACCTATATGAGCATGTGTCTGTGTTTCCTGTGCTGTTATGAATTAACCTGCTGCTACTGATGCTTTTGATAATTAACTGTTCACTAACTCTAAACTTAGGAGTCATCTGGCAACAAAGAAAGACATAAAACTCATTACATTTTATATTTTTAAGGTTTTATTTCAAGTTTAGCTACTATTTTTGTTGATATTTTTTACTATAATGGATAAAATGTACTATTTTAAAATAACTTAAAAAAAGGAAGACATCTCACGACCCCCCATTTGTGTCCCATGACCATCCAGGGGGTCCGGACCCACACTTTGGGAAACCCTGCTTTATTCTAGCGGCAGAATCCTCTGAAACCAAGGTTGTTTTTTTTCCTGTCCTGTCTAATATAATTATAATTATAACAAAATATACAATATAAACATGATTAAAACAATTAAATAAAGATTCATAAACACAAATACACACACGTTTGTGAACCTCTGTTCCTGACAGTATTTCTTACACTCTGAAGACTACGTCAAGTCCTTTCCCTCTGCAGTTCAGACACTTGTTCTTTAAAGGAATATTCTACATATTATTGCAGCAATATTTCAGAGATGCAGTTTGTGATCAGGTTGTTTAACTTGAGATCCTCCTGTTATGTTTGTTTCTTAGGGACAACAATAATGTTCCTGGGTCAACTTGACCCGGGTCATATTTAATGATTCAAAAGTGTCAGAACCCAAAAAAATCCCAATAAACATTTTTTTAATCTCATTATTAACTTCATTACTAACCATTTAAATCAATATTTAGTGCATTGGTGTTCTTAATTCTCACAGATCATGGTTCAATGAGGATAACTCACTCTTTTTTAAATGAAAATTCATGTTAAAACTTGTCTTTACGTACATTGGAAAGTGATCGGGGTGAAATATGTCACACAGTTGCAAAGAAACATTTAGTATTTGACACTTCTAACCCCTTTTAGCCACCACTTTGACTGCAGGGTCAAACTGACCCACGAACAGTATGTGATATAAACATGCAGGGGGGGTTGCGAATGTGTGAAATGAACTATTTTCATTTTATATGTTGCTCACACTAATTAAGCCAAGCAGAAGAAGTTTCAAAGCGAAAATTAAATTTTCTTTTAAAATTTTTTGAACTTTAAAATGGGTCAATTTGACCCGCGACATAACAGGAGGGTTAAACAGAGATGAGTCAGGTATGAAGGGAGGTTACTTGTAGCTGTGGAGCACAGTGTAATGTTTGGGGGCTGCAGCTGAACGTGAACAGAGTTTGAGACGTCTGATTGGCTGTGACATAACACATACAAAAAGCCCTTAATTCAAAGAGCTGATATAACTGATGGGTTGTATGTTTGTAGTGGTCAGAACTCTCAGTGGAAAATCATTGAGAGAATAAAATCACCCTTTTTTGACAGTAGCATTTTGGGCATTTCTCAAATGTTAAACCCTGCTAATAATGTATAGAGTTGTGCTCTCAGTAGGAAAAAGGGTCACATTACATGTTCTGCCATAAGCTCCAGTACTGCAGCATACCAGCAGGTCGACTTAGGGTCACATTCTTGCTGTGGCTGTCAATACTAAACATGCATACCCTCACCATGGACCAGTGTCTTCTAAATGGAAGAGCAGTTAAGCTGAGTGCTGGAGGGAATTTGTCGACGGTGTGGATGACACCAGCAGCTGGCAGTCCCGATCAGTCAGTGTCTCATCTATAAGTGTGCGCTCGGTCTGTGATCAATGCCCCCGGCCTGAAACCGTGTCTGTGGAGCCTGTCAGACTGTCCGGTGTGTGAACTTCTGAGAGTGTGTATAAATGTAAAGACCGGGACTGACCTTCGACCTCCGGTTTGACAAGGTCCAGCATTTGGCACAGGCAGTCCTCGAAGGGAAGGGGCTCGATGGCCATGGTCTCCAGCTTCTGACACTGCTCCTCGTAGAAATACTCCAGCTCGTACATGCTGAGCACCCCGTCCCCGTCCAGGTCCATGCAGCGGAACCAGTACTCTATACTGGAGGAGGAGCAGAGGAAAGGTTTGTGTGAGAAATATGTACAGACTGTAAACAAACACAAGATACAATCAGTGTGACTCTGGGAGCTTGTGGTAAGCAGTTTTAACATTTGAAGCTGGACTTGATCTTCATTACAGAGATCTGTGATTTAATACTTCCTGGACATAATGAGCATTTCAGATATCCATGATGTCATTCTCCTGAGACAAATTAAGTCATGTTTGTCATTCATGTGTATCAAACCTTCCTTGAAGATATCCAGATTGTCATTCTTCCAATCCAGAATGAACATTTTAGATACGTTCGATAGGATTCTTCTCAGAAAGAATTAAAAAGTTATAGTTTTGTGGCGTTTACACCTTTATTTTAGAGAGGAGAGGACAGTGGATAGAGCAGGAAACCGAGAGAGAGTAAGGGAATGAAATGCGGGAAAGGGGCCGCAGGCTGGATTAGAACCATGGGCAAAATCTGCGCCTGATAAGGTTGTTTTTAGTCACAACTGGAATTTTAGATATCCAACAAGTAACAGCTGGATTGAGGATATGTGAAACATGAGTTTTTCCTAAGGAAGATATCCAAATGTACATTCTGGATAGGGAGAATGACCTTTTGTAGATATCTGAAATATACAATTGTGGATAGGAAAGCTGTCATTCTGCATTTTTAAAATTACAATCCTTATGTGTACGAATAGAGTTTTGACTAGGAGAGAAAACTGAGCTTCAGAGCTTATCATTAGTTGCCCTAAGGTGCTGTGTCCCGCAGCACTTACTGCATGTGATTGACTAAAATATATGTGGATGTGTATCCATGAATGTACATATCTTGTTGCATATTACATGAAATAATTATTTTTGTTATATTATATTACATTATTATTGTTTACTACAACTTACAGTCACATTATATGCCCATATTTATTTATTATATTGCTTAATCTGTCATTACCAAACCATATTGACACCATGTGAACCTGTCACTACTGAATCATTTTAATACTGCCTGTAATTACTTCTATTTAATCCATTTGTAACGTTGTATATACCTAAATTGTATTCTATCTTTATTTATCTATTCTTATTTTTACTTGTTTTATTTTACTGATTGGAACTTTTCCTTGATTGCACTTATGTCTGGGTTGTTGCAACAACTGAATTCCCCCCCGGGGATCAATAAAGTAATATCTCATCTTATATCAATATGTGGGTGTATGTCTGTATATATTTTCTTGCTGAATCCCTCAGTGATTGTTTTGTGATTTTACATGGCTCCTCTGTTGTGGAGGGAAGTGTTGGTTGTTGATGCAGACCAAAATAAACCTAAACCTACTACTAAAAAAACCTACTACTTCTGCTTCCCTAAGTAGTGACCGTGAGGTTTGTTTTAAATGCTCTGTACGCTTCATACTAGCTGTCATTCAAAGGCATCGAAACAAGGAACTGTAAGAACTAGTGATAGAAATCGTGTCACAGCATTAGCAGCAGCTCTAAACTTTGAAATTGTACCTGAAGAAAACAAGTGTGATAACTATTCTCCATCGTATGGACGTCTGCCATTGTTGTTAAAAAGTGATATTGGAAGTCCCGCCCCTTCTTGATTCCGATTGGTCAGTGATCGAGAAGTGACATTGATGAACACGGCGGTGTTGAACTGCTTTTAAACTGAGAGTGTTGTGACAAAAATCCACTGACGCTGAGGGCGTTTATGCACAGAGGACGCTGAACACTGGAAATTAAAATTTATAAAACAGGCACTGCCAGCGGGAAGAACGGCATTAGTGCACACGGCACCTAATAGTCCTAACTTTAATAGTCTGATGAGAGATTTTCTTCTCCCTCTGTCAGTTGCTCTGTAGTTCTGTCTATAAATCTTTGCACCACACTTTAATGTTTTAAAATGCTTCTACAAGAAGTGACTTAAATCAGTCCATCTAACAGTTCCTACAGCCGTTCAGCGTGTTATTAGTAACTTAAGTTGCTTCAGACACAAGCTCTGGGACCAAAGATTCCTCATCTGGTAGCTTCTACCCCTTGATCATGTCTCTATCTCACCTCCTCATGAGGAGAAGCTTCAATGCAAAGAAGACACACAAGTAAGGGAAGAGATGAGGCATGTCAGGGTAATAAAAAGCACTCTAAGTAAAGATACCTGGTGTCAGTCTTCTTGTCTTCTTCAGAGATGAGGAACCAGACGAAGTCGGCGTAACTCAGCCGCCCTTCCTTATGCACCCGTCTGTCTCTGATGGAAGAAAACAACACACGATCACTACTGGAACACAACCTTAATAAAAACACACAATGATGTGTTTACTGCTGTAGATATGAAGGCTTCGTACATTTTCACTTGCCTTGTTACCGTTCCTGAGAATATTCTCTCAATCATCTTATGGGAGATGGCTGGAAAATAAAACAGCAAACAGATTACATACCATCCAGACTCACGGGGGAAAGAACCGCTCTCTCATTTTATGTAGAACTTTTTCACAACACATGTAATCCATTCTCACAGACTGTAAATCCACGCAGGCTAATGTAGCTCTTTTTTTTATCTTGACAATGCTATAAATCCTCTGGTCATCATTTGGACCATATAGAGGCAGAAATTGCTCCAGACATGGCGTCATTCGAGCAGAGTATATACGCTGCTCTCTTATTGATCTTGTGTCTCATTTCCCCTGTCTCACTCGCAGGCCATCAACCAGGAACATGTGGTGTTGAGCGTGTGGGGAGGAAGCGTCAAAGACAAGTCTTTCTCTTAAATCTGGGTTTGTGTGTGAGCAGTAGACCAAAAACATTTACAAATGCTTTTCATGTAGCTTCAGTTCAAAAAGAGTGTAACAAGTGGGAGTTAAATTGAGTTAATTCAGTGTGCATGAGAAAGCATCAGCACTTGTCTGTCTGCATTTATTTCCTTCACTTCATATAAAGTGCATCCAAAGACAACAGATTCTGCAGCTTACTTCCAGTTATTTCTCTTCTGATGTGCTTTACCTTGGTCGTTGTGCTGTGCCAGGTCCTTCTGGTCGATGAAAAGGTCGTGGTCGGTGTCCAGCTCCCAGAACTTGCAGTAGATGACGTAGAAATGTTCGTAGGAGAAGAACTCGGTCAGCTGGTTCACGTCCTCTTCCTGCTCCAGCAAAGCCAGATTCTGGAACAAAAAGAAACAGTTACAGTCGACTTTGAAGGTCATTTTTTAATGAAGAAATTTGAACAAACTGTGAAAATCAGCCTGATTGTCTGTTGTAAATATCCCTCAGTTTTTACAGACATACACTGTAACTCTTTTAGGTGCTAAACAGGAGTTACAGCAACATGATGCATGATCTATCCCTTCATTTGACCCTTAAATAAAGTAAATCAGGTCATGTGATTAAATATCTGACATGTTTACAAGCTGTGTTTTTATCTGACCATCAATCTGGATGCTGTCAAATGTGACTTCAATGTTCTGTAGGGGCTTGCTCCTGATTTGGCAAATAATTTTAATATAATAAGATTTTTTTTTTCATAAACCAAACACTGTTCACTTTATTCAGTGGTGAAATTACAGTAAAGATAAAATAAGAAAGCTTCAGGGAGCATATAATGATTTGTATAGACTCCTGCTCAAATGACCAAGATGGACGAGTGTAAATTGTATGTTTGTTTCTAATAATGTCCCGACATTTCATGCTGTGCTGAGAAATTAAAAGTATAAATGTATGTGTCGATTTCCTCATTCAGAAAGTAAAATAATAAGGGAGCTCATTCAACCCACATTAAGTGACACATGGTATTTTTCTTGTTATTGGAAACACTGGAACAAATGTCTTTTTGTGTGTTTTAAAAATATATTTGTAACTTTTTAGTTTTCTTCACGTATACAAACACAAAAACAACAGACATGAGACACCAGGCAGTGACATCATGAAAACTAATAAAGGTAGGGGGGTTGAAGATCTAAAAGACCCACAGAAAGGCCTCAACAACAGCAACACCTTCAAAAAAGAAGGCTGCCCCTCCTTGCAAAAGAGTCCTGGGTTCAACAGAGATCAATTACTAAAAAAAAAAAAGGATGTAATTACAAAACAAATAAAAACTATTTACATAATTAAAAAAAGAAGGGACAGTAATTTAATAATAAATACAAAACATACATAATTAAATTGGGTCTTTTTCGCTTTCAACCATGGTGAACATGAGAACTGTGTCTTTTTTATCTTTGTTTATATGTTGTATTTATTATTATCATTTATATATTTCAATCTTTTTTTAATATGCCTTTTTATGCTGATATGGACCTATAGGTCTGAAATAAAGTGTTAATTAAAATATTCCTTTCAGTGACCTTCAGGAAAAAATAAACAAAGTAATTAGCAAACAAAAATCAAGTGTGAGTATTTAAAAAAATAAATACAATTTAGCTATGAGAAGATATTATTTAACCCTTACATATAATGCCTATGCAACCAAAATAAATAATTTCATATAAGAGCTCAAGAAAGTGATCTTAGGACCACTGAATGACTTTCAACGATGCGTTTGAATAAAGATTTGATGATTTTAGTTGTTTTAAGGACCAGCAACACATAGATATATTTTTTTAAATAAAAGATTTTGTATACCTGAAGAAAGTTACTTTTCCTGAGCTCTGAACGTGTTAATTTCCCGTTCCACGACCGGTTTGCGTTGTAGAATATCCTCTGAATCACCTGAAAGACAGATCACATTCGCATGAGAACAACCTGAACAATGCAGTCACTTTAATCTTTCACTTCTTCCACTTTCCCATCAGTAATGTCCTTTGATTGTGTAAAGCCATCATACCGTGGTGATGTATCTGGAGTGAAAGTCTGGCGCCTCCTTTAAAAAAGCCAGGCCTGGGTGTGAGTTCACAACATCCTGAAAACATAAAGACAAGTCAGCTCACTTTGTCTCTTTTGCATTTCTGACTCATTTCCATAACAAACCCAACAAAACTAACAAACACAATTGCCCAAGAGCAACTCTGTGACCTGCTGTGCTCACACTTTAAGTTCAGTTTCAGAGAGGAGTTGAATGGTAAACCATAACTGTCTGTCTCACTTTGGCAGACAGGACAGATGACATTCAGAGCGGGGATATAAATGCATACTTATTCAAACATCAGAAGCTGTCAGCGTCTATCTACGTCACTCTGTCATACCATATGCTTTATAAATTGGGTTATATAAATAAAAAGGCACCAGGCCTCGTAGGGAGAGGCCATCAAATGTAAATGTTTCTTTGAAGTCAGAAAACACTGGGTCGACCGGTTTCAGGATGATCTTAAGCCTCTCTGATTGACAGCTGAGCGGTGAGAAGGCCGCAGTAAAGACGTTTGCCAGCGACTGCTCTTAACCTTCTCTCCTTCCTCTTGCCATAAAGTCACAGGGGGGTGTGCTGCATTTGAAATGAACTCGAGCTATATCCCTGCCATGAAACTACACTGTGTCTCCTCTTTTTTCCACCCCCCTTTTCTCTGCTCGGGGGAAAGAATTGTTGACATAAATGCGGAGGCGGCAATGAAATTAAAAGGCCTTATTTCGGGGCGGCCGTCGTGCCTCTTTGACTCTTACTGTGAGAAATTAAATCATAGAGAAACACATAAATCACAGGGCACAGGAAACAGGCGGGGACAGTCAAATCTACTCCACTGCAATCCGCCTTTCATTCATCAAAACAGTCAAGGCTGATACGCTGAGCGGAACCATACAAATTAAACAGCGTGTGCCACAAGGCATCTCTGCTGGTATGCTAACGGGTGTTCAGAGCGACCCAGCCGCTCCTGCCAGCATGAAAATGAATCAGGTGAGGGGCGGGGCCTGTGTGGAGCAACAACAGCTTGTCAGGGGGAGTGAGAATACAAAAGCCAGCACAGCAGGTCCACATGGTAAGACTGAACAAACTGTCAATTAGACCAATACTATGAAACTGTTTGAGAAATCTGTTCCATGTTCTCTGTGGTTCTTTAGGAGCTTAAATGTCTCTATTACATGAAACCTGTTTCCATGGTTAATTTCTGCTGAGCTGGACTCCTGCACCGGGGGAACCTCTCTATACGTCTGGCGTGGAGTAACGTTCCTGAATTAATGCTCTGACATACTAAAAAAAGCACTGCCTCAGCAGGACAGTCCAAAAATTAAGTCCAGTTTTGCTCCACCGTAGCCAACGCAATTTTGCCATCCCCCCCATCTGCCAAGTCCAGCCCTCTCCCTGGGTGTGCTGCAGCCAGTACCTGCAGGAATGGAATAAAGTCGTCTTGTTCCAGGTAATTACAGCCAGGCTTGGCCAGGAGGTGCACAAATTTAGAAGCGTCGTCGTGATAGGTCAGCAGAGTTCTGGAGAAGAAAAGAGGGAACAGATGGTTGCAAGGTTACTCCCTGTGTTGCTGCTTTATAGTCCCCCCTATCCTTTTTATCATTCTTTGTAGAGCACAAGTTTTCAAAGTGTTACCCTCAAAAGTGCCAGCCCGAAATTAAGATTCTGAACGGCTGCCCGGTGACTTTAAGTGTTGAGCGTTAAAGTCGCGACGGGGAATAATGTAAGCATGTGTTGTGGCTTCTCATCTAAGAATGGCTCAGTCATGAGCTCAAGTCAAAGGCCAGGTCTGTCCGGCTCTCCTGAGGCTCACACATTAATACAAGAGCATGCCTATTGCATACGAAAGTATTCAGCACACAGCTTAATGTGCAGACGCCGTTACAAAAGGCCCAGAGGTGTTCCTTTCACTTTGAAACAGAATGACTGAACCAAGGATTTTTCCTTTAATAAGGATCATGCCAAGTGTTCGTTCCCCTGTGGGTATTTGTGAAGACCTCTAATCAACAACTTCTGTTTATAAATCAAAAAGGAAAATGTCATGATAGCAAAGAGCTGCACACACAGTCTGTAATCTAAGCAAGTGGTGGTCATTGTTTCAAGGCGATTGTGTAAGAGTCGTTTGGCTGTGAGTACACTAGAGGTCCAGTGAGAATAAGAAGAGGCATTGTCTTACTTTCTCCACATCGCCACGAACTTGTGAACAGACACGAAGCCCGTCCTGTCGCCTCCAGCCAAGCAGAACAATGGCGCTTTCCAGTAAAGAGGGCACTCACAGGCCTGGGGAGAGACAAGAGCAGTGGGTGGTGTTTATCCAGAGAAGAGAGAGAGATGATTTAAGCTCCTTAACCTCCTACATCCAAGATGTGTGAAAAAACCACAGTGTAATGTCACAAGCAGTGTGGCGTCATTTAAAGACTTCCCAGAGGAAACCTGTAATTTCTCTCCTCACTCAGGTTCCCTTCTGGGCGATTACTGACATTCCTCAGGGAGACAGAGATCATATGTTCCCAGAGTTTAAGAAAAAAATCGGCAAACATTCACAAAGTCAGACACTAAATGGCGGTAATGAAAATCATTTGCAGGGTGGCATGCAGCAAATCACATCCTCACCTTGGCAACCTGCCCCATGTCCTCAATGGTGGCCCTTTCATTTGGGAATTCTGAAAATATTTTCTCAATTTTGGAAATGAGGCTGTCGATGTTTTGGTTGGCTTGAGGCCGGCCCTGTGGGAAGTGAAATTTTGGAATGCTCTCACTCAGCGCGGTGGTGACGGGCTCCTCGGTCCTCACCTGGGCCTGGGACAAACACACAGGGGGAAAAACTGTTAAAACGCTAACATCAAACATACCAGCGTGTGCACAGGCTTGCTTTAAACACAGTCTAAACTGCTTAAGTGAAACCGTAATCAAAGAGCAGCCCCGGGGCCCATCAGAGGATGACTCAGGGATCATAATTATCATCCACTTATCTCTAATCACCACCACTGTGTTACATAATCCAGACTAATAACTTTCACTCTTTATTGGAAGTCATTATCAAACGATTATCATTTGAGTCTGGTGCTAAAAACCTTCATTATCCTGACCATATCTCCATCTTACTCTGTTTAACCACAGCAGAATGACAAGACTACACTAGACAAGTTTAGAAATGACATCTAAATAAGTTTGGAAACACCTTCTCATTCAAGGGTTTGTGTTTATTTTAATTATTTGAAACACTGTAGATTAATACTGAAGACGTCAAAACTATAAAAGAACATATATGGAATTATTTAATTAATAAAAAAGTGTTAAACAAAGCAGAATATATTTTAGATTCTGTAAAGTAGCCCCCTTTTTCCTTCATGACAGCTTTGCACACTCTTGGTATTCTCTCAGTCTGCTTCATGAAGTGGTCTCCTGGAATGGTTTCTAATTAACATGAGCCTTGTCAAGAGTTCATTTGTAGAATGACTTGCCTTCTTAGTGTGTTTGAGACCATCAGTTGTGTTGTTCAGAGGTCGGGTTAGTACACAATGGATAGCCCTATTTGACTACTGTAGTAATCCAGATTATGGCAAAACCAGATTATTTCATAGTTTTGATGTCTTCAGTATTAATCTACAATGTTGAAAATAATCAAGATAAATAAAAACAATTGAATGAGAAGGTGTGTCCAAATTTTTGACTGGTAGTGTATGTTTCTATTTTTCACATTGTGTATTAACACTTGCGGTTGAATATGCATAAATACATAACAGAGATAATCAGCTCAACTTTTCTAACAAGATATCTAACAGGCCATTAGTTGTTATGGTTAATAAGTAATAGTCAGTAGTGGTGCCACAAATGTTTAGAAAGGTGTATAAAACCATGGACGGAACAACAGCTATCAAAGAAGTGAAGCCAAAACTTTAACAGTCCTCATGCTGACTGGCTGCAGTACAGGACATAAAGCCCACCCATTATCACAGATGGGACATGGGTCAAACTACAAAATTAAAATACACATCAAATAAATATTTCTTAAACACGTTTTCTGCCATAGCGGTTAGAACGTATCGTGATGATTCATGAACAAATGTTGGAAAATTTAGAAACTTCATTTTCAGCCTTTCAACTCCGCTTTGTAACTGTTTTAGCTAGGTTCACCTGTATATATTTATTGTATCATTCTAATCAATAGAACCTTCCTATTTTAGTGCTTTTATAGTCCCATACACCTCCTTTTATTTGTATCATTTTATTTGATCTTTTAATTGTTTTTATCTCTAAATCACAAATTATCCTATTTGATGACTTTGATGCTCTTTTTTAAAGTTATATTTTTGGGGCTTTTTTGCCTTTATTTGATAGGACAGCTGAAGAGAGACAGGAAATATGGGGAGTAGAGAGCGGGGGAAGACATGCAGGAAATGGTAGCGGCCGGGAGTCAAACAGACGACCCCTGCAGCGAGGGCTGTAGCCTCTGTATGTGGGGCGCTTAGACTGCTAGGCCACCAGCGCCCCGACTTTGATACTTTAGATGCCTTGTTGTTTGTTTGTTGTTTGTTTTTTAAATGTCACTACAACTGATTCAATATCATTGTAAATGAGGGTTGCCCCTCAATGATCTCTCGAGTATAAATAAAGGTTGATTGATTGATTATCAATTAAAGACGTTTAGTTTTAATTCGCAACTTGATGATCAAAATCTGACGTCATGATTTACATCTCTTTTAAAAAATGTGGACTCCTCTAGCGTTCTTTACCGGATGAGCAGAGTAGAGGAGGAACGTTGAGAGACAACATAAGGAACTCTAAGGGCACATGAGGCCCAGTTGCCCCATTTGGAGGCTTGACTGCCCCCCCTTGCCAGTCCCCTACTGGCCCACACATTGCACATTCCCAGCTAGGCCTCAGCATGGTTAGGCCTTGTGAATACGCCATCAAGTCATAATACCACACATGCATGGCTTTCTGTCATGATGTAGTGTCCTTAGTTTACAAGAAGTGCTCAATGGACAACAACAAAGAGAACATGACTGCCGCTTTTCTGACTTTGTGGCTTATTTTGAGTCGTTTTGGTCAGATGCATCCCTCGAACACTCCTGGGTTTCTTGATTATGCAATAGCGAGGGCCAAGGAGTCGTACTGTGGTTGAGCTTGGAACAGAATACTCACACTAGTTGGACTTTGGGGGTTAAACGTGCTTGGACAATTTACAGATTGCGTAGTGGGAGTGCGCCCTACCACAAGAGTAATTTCCATAACTGCAAATTGTACCAACCTATGACATCATCATGTTATGTGTGTTTTGGTTAGTGACAAAGGTATGATGTCTTTCCCATGTCTCCAAACTTGAAATTATTCGTGTTAACTTACACATTCAAAACTTTTATGGAATCTTTTCAGTCTTGAGTTGAAGGAAACAGAATCATTAGTTTCTCTTTATGTAACATAAGATGGTCTAAAAACCCTGAAGTGATCTTTGGTTAGATTTCCTACACACACCTGGAGAAGGGGTGTGAGGTATTTTGACACAGAAAAGAAAACACACTTCACAAAAAAGCATCACTGTTGGTTCAGTCATGCGTCCCAGTATGCTGTGACTGCTGTGAGCCAGCATGGAAAATATAATGGCCTTTGAAGCTACAGACTTGAATGGAAAATGTGCTCATGTTATTAATTATAGCTGAGCTCTTTCTCCTTTGGCATGTCAAAATGGATTAATGAAAACAAATGATTTCCTCAGCAGAAGGCCCCTTTAATGGACTAGAAAGGCTTTAGTGTCATGGCGCAAAAATGTGTTGCTTAGAAAACAGCTAGCTTAATTACAGGTGAACACTGGTTGGTAGGACATGTGATGCATCTGTGTGTGTGTGTGTGTGAGGTTTGTACTGTAGAGGTAACAGCATGGCTTTAGGAACTTAAAGTTCACTACTTTTAAACTACACATTTTTAACATTTTTGATAAACTTAAATTAAAAGAAAAGGAGTTTTAATTAAGTATTTGAACTATTTTTACTTTCTTTCTTTCTTGATCTTGTATTTAAAAATATTTTATGTTTTAAAGTTTATGTTTGTTTAATGTCATATTTTACAATTACTTATTTTCTGACTAGGTAGGACCTTATGGAATTAAGCTGATATTGGATCTATTAGGCATACGGGCAACCTGAGGGACTGTCAAGAGGTCTGAGCCAACTTTGGGACATTAGCTATTCGGACTAGGCTCGTCTTTTGTACCAGGCTGTTAACATGTTTATTTCTGCTGTAAAGATCGGCTTTTTTGAATTGGTGTGTATGTGGTTTCCGGTACTTCCGAAAGCCAGCCTCAAGTGGACACTCAATGAACAGCAGTTTATAACACTTCTGTATTGGCTTCAGATCTCAAGGCCGGAGGTTGCCGTTTGGCTGCGACAGATAGATAGATAGATAGAGAGAGAGAGAGAGAGAGAGAGAGAGAGAGAGAGAGAGAGAGAGAGAGAGAGAGAGAGAGAGAGAGAGAGAGAGAGAGAGAGAGAGAGAGAGATAGATAGATAGATAGATAGATAGATAGATAGATAGATAGATAGATAGATAGAGAGAGAGAGAGAGAGAGAGAGAGAGAGAGAGATAGATAGATAGATAGATAGATAGATAGATAGATAGATAGATAGATAAAGAGAGAGGGGGAGAGAGAGAGAGAGAGAGAGAGAGAGAGAGATAGATAGATAGATAGATAGATATAGAGAGAGAGAGAGAGAGAGAGAGAGATAGATAGATAGATAGATAGATAGATATAGAGAGAGAGAGAGAGAGAGAGAGGAGAGAGAGAGAGAGAGAGAGAGAGAGAGATAGATAGATAGATAGATAGATAGATAGATAGATAGATAGATAGATAGAGAGAGAGAGAGAGAAAGAGAGAGAGAGAGATAGATAGATAGATAGATAGATAGATAGATAGATAGATAGATAGATAGAGAGAGAGATAGAGAGATAAAGAGAGAGATAGAGATAGAGATAGAGAGAGAGAGAGAGAGAGAGAGAGAGAGAGAGAGAGAGAGAGAGAGTAGATCAAACACAAACGGCAACCTCTGGTCTAGAAATATGAGTCCAATGTGGAGGTGCTAAAAACTGCAGTTCATCAAGGATCCGCTTGAGGCTGGCTCTGGAAGTACCAGAAACCACATACACACCAATTCAAAAAAGGCGATCTTTACAGCAGAAATAAACATGTTTACATACTGGTCCAAAAGACAAGTGTAGTCTGGATAGCTCATTACTCGAATCGGCACACACTGTACGGGGGGTGAATTTTTCCATAACGCGGCAATTTAGAAGATATTGAGATTAAGAGTCTTACAATGAGAGGCACAGCTGACTTGATTGACAGGCAGGAACACTGTAGCTGTTGGCTAGGAGGCTCAAAGCCCGCCTCTTTACGTCACAATCGCTCGACAGCAGCAATATGGCTGCCGCCGACGATTGGCCTCAAAACAGCTCTTCAGAAACAGATTGGTGACATCACGGATACTACGTCCATATTTTATACGGTTTGTGATCAAACATAACTGGCTGCATAGATTTTTTAAATTCTCATAAAATGTTTTAACTCTTTGCTGTATGTTGTTATTGATTGTTGCTCTTCTGGTTTTTCTTTTGTGTTTAACTCTGTGAAGCACTCTGAATTGCTCTTTGTATTAACGGTGCTTCATAAATAAACTTGCCTTGCCTGAAGTTTGTCTTTACTTTGTGAACCTGACCAACTGAATTCTTAACATCTCTAACAGATGCCTCATCAGAGAGCTGCACTTCTCAACAACACAGAAACGTACAATATACAAGTGTGTGTGTCCTCTGAACTACATCTGCCTGAGGCCTAAATGTGCTCTCCTGCATAAGCATATGAGCCTTGTGACAATCATCTCAGACACTGAAGCTCTTGTCTTCATGTACTGATCCATTTGTTCAACATGAGTGAGATTTAAACCGGCTACTGCTGACGTATTGCACTGAGGTCATATTCTGGGATGAAACCTCACTGGTGTCCATGGTGTCCACGGTGTAAACGACACACATCAGTGAAGACATTATCACAGCTCAACAGATAAAACGCCATAACGCATGAGGATCCAAACATGTCTCTATGCTGCATGTATCAGCCGGTTACTATAAACAGTTTGAGGGAGAGGCATGCTTAACTCTCAATCATCATGACTATTTACATGACCCAAGAATCTGCCAACTAGATCAGTCTCCATGGCTTTTAATAATCACATAAACAGACCCCCGCACTGTCCTCTGTGGAGAGATAAAAATACTGTATTGTTGTTTATTTGTGTTTGACTCATTCACTGTTTTGCTGGCTTATCACCATGAAGTTTACGACTCTGACACTAAACAGAACAGAGAGGGGGTAAAAGCTAGCCATAACACGTAGTGGTGAATCAATGCTGACTGAATTAATTCAGTCATGATCTGCTCTTTACACACTGATAGAACGATTCGTTATAAATGCAGTGTATCCTCTGCTCTTCTCTGTCCCATGTGTTGGTGTCAGCTATGGCTATAAAAGGACATTAACATCTCCTGTTGCCCTGCCCAGCACTGTCCCCTCTCTCTCTCCCTCTCTCTCCCTCTCTCACACTTGAAACAACTGCAAAAGTAAAACCCAAATATGACGGCATCAATATCAAATTTCATACGGCACAGTTGTGAGATATATGATGAAAGTTTTGAATGCCTGTGATGTAACTGTGTGTTTGTCCTCACTTGTCCCAGGTGAAACTGGCCCCAAGAAACCAGTTAGGTTCCACTTTAAGAGTTTTTAGTGAGTGAGGACTTGTTGTTGTTACTTTAGGTTTAAAGGCCTGTCATTTTTTTCTGAATACCAAGAATTGAAGTCCCAAATACCATTCCACAAAAACAGATGTTCCCTGCAGGCTGACAGGGCCACAAAAGCCTGTGTGTTAGAAGGTATACACTCATACAAACACCTGCCTGTCCTTGCTGGAAGGCTCTGAGCCTCTTCTTAAACCGAGAGGGCAGCACAAAGTCACAGCCGCGTGCCAGCAGAGCCAACTCCTTCCTCAGGTCAGGATCCTGACGCAGAGACAACTCCCTCATCCTCATCCTCGCTCCCGACAGGACGGGGAGCACATACACACAAAAACGAAAACCCTCAATCCAGTGGTATCCTCTAGTAGTCTGTACGAATCACAGAGTAGGCAGTGGCAGCAGCGGAGGTCCTGTGTGTCCCTGTGATTGTCCTCTGTCAGAGTGAGAGCCTCTTAATGCAAGGGAGCAGCTGCTACTGTGACTCTCTCTCCCATTCCAGATCTGGTCGCACAATCTCAGCTCTGCCTGCCGCTCTGTCCTAGTCTCTGCATAACATGTGCACACACACACAGACACACACACGCTGCACAGGGTCAGGGAGCCCTTGCCTCAAAGCTGCAGGGGAGATAAGAAGTGACGGGGTGTATGTGTGTGGGAGTCACTAAGTGTATGTGTGGAATAGGAGGGGTGTGTGCTATGGATCTGCCCTTTCCAGTTTGCATTCCTCGCTGCTCATGAAGGTTATGCAAAGAGACAGACCTGTTGTTGCAGCTCACTGTAGCTACACAAGCAGATTGAAGGATGCACCTCAATGCCAATCAGCAGTGTTCAGCAGCTTAGAAGAAAAGTTGATTTTGCTCTGAGACTGTGATGGGGAATTTTCAAAATAAAAGCTCTGGAGTTAAAGATTAAAAGATGCAACATCTAAAGCTGCTAAAATATCTTCTTAAACTACAAGAACAGCACAGACAGACTAAATAAACTTGAGCAGAACTTGGATAATAAAGCAAACAACCCAGGTCTGATTAATTAATAGGGTGTACCAGATGATGCACACACAAGACAACATACTCTAAATATAATCAGCTCCTCTGGTTAAGGATTTTCTTTTAATTTCTTTAAATTTCTTTTAATTTCTTTTAACTCATTTTTACTTTCTTTCTTTCTTGATTTTATATTTTAAAATATTTTATGTTTTCATGCTTATGTTTGTTTAATGTCATATTTTACAATTAAGGTGCATTTCCACCAAGAGTTCCGGGGTCTTTTAGCCCCCAGAACTACTTTCCCCAGAACTGAAAGGTTCCTGTGCCCCCATTGTTGTCTGCGTATCGACCGCGGGCTGAAGTCCCGGGTAGATTGTGCAAACCAGGCCAGTGACGTATGGAGAAAAAAAATTATATTAAATCCTATTCCATCTATCCATCCATTATCTTGACCGCTTATCCCATTAGGGGTCACGGGGGGCTGGAGCCTATCCCAGCTGGCTTCGGGCGGAAGGCAGGGTACACCCTGGACAGGTCGCCAACCTATCACAGGGCTTATTAAATCATATTTTGAAATCTTAATAAAAACTAAACTAGTATGCATTCCCATGAACTCCCTCTGTGTTTCAACAATTGTGTAAGCTCCACAAACACTGTAACGTTCAACCGAAAGTCCAAGGACCTTTGAAAAGTACTACCCCCCCAAGCAGGGGCTTTTCAGGGGGGAGATTATCTAACCCTGAACTAAATTTAGACCCTGGTTCCTCTGGTCGAAATGCACCTAGTTCTGTGGTAAAGTTCCTGCGGTCGAAAAACGCCTTAGGTTATTTTCTGACAAGGTATGACCTTATGGAATTAAGCTGATCCTGGATCTACTAGATGCTGGGTATTCAGGCACCCTGCGGGGTTGTCAAGAGGTCTGAGCCAGCTTCGGGCTGCGACCATAGACTGTACAAATAATGGACATAGTATGCATGACGTCACCCATTTGTTTCTGAAGCGCTGTTTTGAAGCCAATCGTTGGTGGGAACCATATTTGAAATGCTGAAGTAACTTCTGTCGAGGTAAAGAGGCGGGCTCTGAGCCTCCTCTCCAACAGCTACAGTGTTCCCGCCTATCAATTAAGTCAGCTGTGCCTCTCATAATGGAAAACTCCGAATCTTAATATCTTCGACATTGCTGCGTTAGAAAAAAATTCACCCTCGTACAGTGTGTGCCGATCAAGAAATTAGCTATCCAGACTACACTCATTTTTTGAACCAGGCTGTAAACATGTTTATTTCTGCTGTAAAGATCGGCTTCTTTGAGTTTGTGTGTATGTGGTGTCCGGTACTTCCAAAGCCAGCCTCAAGCGGCTCTGTACTTCATAAATTAAAAGATGGCGACGCAACATCTAAAGCTGCTAAAGTCTCTT